>NW_021145375.1:48597-74295 GCF_002837175.3 Physeter macrocephalus | reverse complement strand
CTCCGCGGCGTGTGGGATCCTCCCGGACCGGGGCACGAACCCGTGTCCCCTGCATCGGCAGGCGGACTCTCAACCACTGCGCCACCAGGGAAGCCCGTCATGTTACTTCTTTTAAGCCTTGCACCAGCCCCAGGAGGCAGGGGTTCTCAGCCCTGCCAGCACCCAGGATGCTCTCGGGGACTTTAAAAGGTACTCTTACCGGGGCCCCACTCCCCAGAAATTCTGATCTGATACATTCCGGGTGCGGCCTGGGACACAGCTGTTTTTAAATTCCCAGGTAATTTTAAAGGGAAGTGGGCTAAGGACAGTCGCGAGACTGAGCAGTCGTCTCCACTTGGCCGGTGAAGCACCCGTTTGTCGGACCCCACTCCCACCCCATGGCACTTTCCTGGATCCAGGGAGGACACATCCCTCCCGCAAGGAGTTGCCAGCTTAGCTGCCAGCAGGGGCGTGCCAGGGAGGAAGCTGAATGTGGCTAGATGGCAAGTTGTCGATACAACACAAAATGTGACCGCATGAAATAAAATGCAAATAGCCTTAGCAGTAAAAGTTCAGGAACAAAGGGAGCCCCCCCGCCCCCCCGCCCCGAGCTGGGGGAGGGGCGCGGACAGCACAGAGAGACCACCGGATGTGGAGCCAACCACGTGAGCCTCGTCCTGAGGACTCATGAGGTCTTCACCGGGGATATGACTGTGTTAGTTTCCTATGGCTGCTGTCACAAATTCCCACAAATTTAGTGGCTTGAGACAACACAGGTTTATTAATCTTGCCGTTCTGGAGGGCAGATCCGTAATGTGAAGGTGTGGGCAGGGCTGCATTCGTTCTGGAGGCTCTAGAGGAGATGCTGTCTCTGCCTTTCCAACTTTCTAGAGGCGCCCCCATTCCTTGGCTCACGGCCTCTTCCTCTGTCTTGGAAGCCAGCAATGTCATCTTACAATCTCTCTCTCTCTCTCTGACTCTGCTTCTGTTGTCACATCTCCTTCTCTGACTCTCAGCCCCCCCACCTCCCTCCTATAAGGAGCCTTGTGATGACATTCGGCCCCTGGAGAACCCAGGGTCATCTCCCGTCTCAAGATCCCACTTTGATGACATCTGCAAAGGCCTTTTCTGCGTTAAGGTCGCATATTCACAGGTTTGGGGGATGAGGGCGTGGACGTCTTTGGAACCAGTATTCTGCTGACCACAGTGACCATCGTTAACATGTATTGACCCCTTCTGACCCGCCAGGCACTGGGCTTTGGTACCAGCCACGTGGCCACCCTTGGGGGGGTGGTATTCCCATCTCATCCAGGGGGTACCAGGAGACAGCGGAGGCAGGACCAGGATCAGGCAGGTCTGGCTCTCTTGACCACGCCGTGCTCATCTTCCTTGGGGGCAGCTGAGGCAGCGTCTGGGGCAGCGTCCAGGACCCAGGAGGTTAGAGCTGGAGGAGCCGTCAGCATCGATCACGATTAGCACTGAACAAAGCGGGCTGACCATTGGAGCTGAGGCAGTGCAAGGAAGGACGGCCTCCCAGGCGAAGGCCTCGCTCAGGCCTGGGACGTTTGGAGTCAGAGCAGAGCCTGGGTGGGAAGGAGGCTCCCGTCGGTGGAGAGGCCCGAGGGAGCCTTGAACGCCGAGCGTCGGTGTCTAGCCGTGATCCCGTAGGTGGTAGGGAGCCACAGAAGTCGGGTGAGCAGAGGAGAAGCACGCGAAAGGGGGCGTGAGGAAGGCTGTCCCTCCCAGGCTTAAAAGCCTGTCACCCTCACCCAGGGCAGCCTTTCTATCCCCGCCCCCCAGCCAGGGCCATGGCATTCCCGGGGGCTCCCTGGCCCAGTCCCTTTGGAAAGCACCAGGGCTACCAGCACCTCTTTCCTGTGCCCGGGGACCCCTCGGTGGCCGGAAGCAATGCATTGTAATGCTGGCCTCCAGAATTTCCTGTAGCGGCCCAGGGGCTGGATGAGTCTTTGTGAAAACCCTCCCCAGAGAGCCCTGGGCTGCCTGGCCAGGGTCAGACCCAGGAGGGATGTTTGCTATGGGGCTCTGGGGAGAGGGCCTTACAGGAAGTGGCTGCTCTCTGCTTAAGGGAGGCGCCCCGTCCACCAGCCTCCTGGCTCTGGGTGTGGGTCACCTCCCGGCATCCTCTGCAGTGGCCACAGTGGGAATGGGCCGTCAGCTCCTGACCCCAGCTGGCCGTCGTGGGCGCCCCTGTTCTTTGCATTCAGCAGAAATGCAATCTGGGTTGTCGGGCACCTTACTGGGGGCTGTGTCCCAGCCCCACGCCCACCTCCCACAGGCAGGGGGCACGACCCGCGCCGCGCTGAGGACGTGGAGGAGTGAGAGGTGAAAGGTCACCCTGGACTCCCCTCCCCCACCCTCCGCCGAGACGGCCAGCTCTTGCCCCTCGCGGCCTCCAGGCGGCTCTTGGCTGAGGCGGGGACACACACTGGCCGCGACGGAATTTGATTCATGCACGGTGTTCACCCGGCGCTGACCAGACAGAAGGGGCTCGGTAAATGGGTGCGGGGGTGGGAGGACACCCCGCCGCCCTGCCGGGCCGGGGTGAGGGGACGCCCGCACCGTGATCGGCCGCCTCCTGGGAGGCGAGATCTGTGGCTTGAGGCCACGGCGCCCGCGGCACAGCCTGGCCCACCACAGCCTCCAAAGCCAGCCGAGGCCACACTGCGTTGCCCGTCACCAAACTTCCGAGGCCAGCGTGTGTCCCTGCGGCCTGGATCCAGCCTCTGACTGTTCCCCTGCGAAGCTGGCCTGGGGGATGGGCTGAGGCCTGGGCTGGGCTGGGCGTCAAGGACCTGATTTCTGCCCCAGGGCGGCTGGAGGATTCGTCCTCGGAGCCCTCGAGTCCCTTTGGTCCCTCCGTCCCCCCACCTAGAACACCTGTCCCCGCCGTGCACGTCCGCACCCAGCCTGACCGGGAAACTGACACGAGCTGCTCCCGGGAGACTGCGGAGCTGAGCACAGGTGCGGATGTTTCTACGCACATACAAAATGCTTCTGAACCCTGCTGTCTTCCCGCAGACCGCAGTGAAATGCCGTGGGGGAAACCCGACAGAGCCGGCTGGAAGTCTGGCTGCGTGATCCTGAGTTAGGTGGCTTCACCTAGAAAGTGTCCCTCCTCCCGAGGTGACACGGCACAGCGGTGGGTCTCCCCTCGCCCTTGGTCAGACTGGGAGGAGGACGGGGCTTCTGCGGGCCGTGATTTCCATTGCCAGGGAAGTGAACCACCTCCCCGGCCTGTGGGTCGCGGGTCACCATGGGACAGTGGAGGGAAATGAGAGCTGACGTTAGCTGAGCACTTAACCATGTGCCAGCCTGTGCTGGGCCCCCACCCTGGGCGTCTTGTCCGGCCATCGCCATCCTGGGAGGCAAATGCTGTTATTGTCACATTACAGGTGAGACACCCAGACTCAGGGAGGGGTTGCAGCTCACTGGAGGGCACCCAGCTGGTCAGGAGGGCCTGGGCTGGAAGCAGGGACGTCTGTTTTCACTGTCTGTGAGGGCTCTGTGCATCCCCCTCCTCAGTGTAGGCACGCACGGCGCTGCCCTCAAGAAGATTCTAGGAAAAGAAGCTAAGCAATACATGAAACGATTTCCAGTTGCAAGGCATGCCACATGGGAGACCTGTGATAGGAAATCAGGGAGTACTTCTTGGAAGAGGTGACATTCTCACACCATGCTGAGCCCTGAGAACAGACAGCTTTGCATCGAGAGGGGACAAGCAGTCAGCAGCTGCTGGGGCAAAGGCTCAGCTGAGGGGCTGAACTGGGCTGCCTGCCTGGAGTGCAGCGAGGCGGGGGAGGGCAGACCCCTGGACCGGCAAACGTGGTTAGGCTGCGTGTGCTCTGGCTGAGCCCACGCCACGCTGGGTGCTGTGGGACAGACAAAGACGCCTAAATCAGGTTTCCTGCCTTTGAGGAAATTGCAGTTAGACGCTAGGTGAGATGCAGAGGCGTGATAAGTGACTAACAGTGACAGGCCTGGGAAGAAAGTGAGCAGGAGTAGAGGTGAGGGTGCAGCAGCCCAGAGACAGGCGAGGCCCGCGTGGCCTGGGTCGGGGGGAAGGGCGGACAGACGTG
The DNA here is from genome assembly GCF_002837175.3 of Physeter macrocephalus. NCBI lineage: Eukaryota > Metazoa > Chordata > Mammalia > Artiodactyla > Physeteridae > Physeter > Physeter macrocephalus. The sequence continues at coordinate 70,219 of NW_021145375.1, read as the reverse complement.
GCTGGGACCCTGGCAACAATAGGGGACGTCCAGGGTGTTGTAGGAGTCTCCCGGGGCCGCCGTTACAAATGACCACAAACATGTTGGCTTAAAACATCACAGATTTATTCGGTTACTGTTCTGCAAGTCAGAAGTCTGGTACGGGTCTCCCTGGGCCAAAATCAAGTTGCCAGCCAAGCTGTGTGACCTGGGACAGGTCGCTCTACCTCTCTGAGCTTCACTCTCTGCAGGTGAAGGGTGGGGCGCATGAGAAACATTTATAAATTGCGTGACACAGGGCTTCCCTGGTAGTGCAGTGGTTAAGAATCCGCTTGCCAGTGCAGGGGACGCAGGTTCAGGCCCTGGTCCGGGAAGTTCCCACGTGCCGCGGAGCAATGAAACCATGCGCCACCACTACTGAGCCTGCGCTCTAGAGCCCACGAGCCCCAACTACGGAAGCCCGCGCGCCTAGAGCCCGCGCTCCGCAACACGAGGAGCCACCGCAACGAGAAGCCCGTGTACCGCAACGAAGAGTAGCCCCCGCTCGCCGCAACTAGAGAAAGTCCGCACGCAGCAACGAAGACCCAACGCAGCCAAAAATAAATAAATAAATAAATTTTAAAAAAGCGTATTAATAAGCTATTAATGAGATTTTTTAAAAAAATTGCATGCCACAGTGCCTGGCACACAGGAGATGATTTACCTGCAGTGGCAGCTGACCACGGGAGCATCCTGCCCTGGGCCCGGGGAGACGGTGCCACGGGGGTGTGTGCTTACCCGGCCGCACCTGGGTTGAAACGATCCATCCCAGGACCATCTCATAAGCCGAGAAAGTAAAGGATGTCCCAAGAAGAACTCTGATGACAGCAAAGACACCGGCGGCCTCATTGTGGCACCGAGTAGGCGCCTAATGGGTGTGTGTAGAATGAATGAACAAGTGAGGTAGGGGGACTCAGTGCAGGAACCGGGGTCCCGTGCAGGGGAGGGGGCCTCAGAGGGGAGAAGTGCGGGCCGCTGAGCTCTGCCCAGCAGTGGGTTTGGGGTGGGCAGAGGCCTGCAGCTCAGCTGAGGCCCTGCTCTGCCAGAAGCGCCCTTTCACCGTCAAGGTCCCTCCATCTAAGGAACGGCCCGGGATGGCTGTGAACCGGCCTGGCCCCGCTCTGGGGAGGGACAGACCTGAGCAGTGACCCAGAGGCCCCTGACCGGGGACAGCCCCAGGGCGTGGACGAGCTGGTGCTCCTGGCGGGAGCCACACACCAGGCCACCGAAGCCCCGAACCACCAGGAGACAACGTGCAGGACGATGACAGCGGGCAGGACAGTGGCTACAGCGAGAGCTGGTGAGCGGAGGGGGTGCCGCCCTTCCGCGCGGGACCCCTGGAGCCCCTGCAGGCTGGCCCCCGAGGGACACTCACCAGCCCCCCAGAGTGGCCGCCGGCCCGACTGCGGCCACGTGCACCTGCACAGGCCGTGACTCATGCTTGAGGGACGTTTGCGGTGACAGAGCACCTACTGTGTGCCAGGCCTATGTTGAGGCTGCAGAGAGGCCGCGTAGTCTGGTGATTAAGACCACAGGCCCCAGAGCCGGGATGCCTGGGTTTGAGTCCCGCCTCTTGGGCCAGCTGGGTGACCCTTGGCCTCTTTGTGCCTTGGTTTCCCCATCTGTCAAGTGGGAATAGAACAGTGCCGACCTCTAGGGGTTGTGATGATGATGAAATGGGTGTACACAGGTATGCCCTTCAGAGGGGCCCTGCCCGGGGCCCGGGCAAGGTCTTTGTGAGCGTCCACTGTTCCTGTCCCATCGACACAGCTTGGCGGTCCCCGCTGCGGCGTGCAGAGCACGCAGCAGAAGGCGGGAGGTGACATTGTAGTGACGGGGACAGCTGTCCTCGGGGCTGGATGGGAACGGCGAGACGGGGGCCGCGCATGTTGGCCGGGGTGGACCCAGGACACCACGGCCTCGGCCAGACGAAGAAGGTGGACTGCTTCTCTCCCCAGTATTTGTAATACTCAGAATGACCAGCTGGCCCTGCTCCAAACACTCTCCGTGTGGTGTCAGCACAGGGACTCTGCCCATGACGTGGTGTAGGAGGCAGCATCCCTGCTCCATTTTACAGATGGAGAAAGTGAGGCACGGCAAGGTGGAGGGACTGGGTGGTGTCACTCCATTTGTCTGTGGCGGAGCCATGATTTGAACCCAGATACCCTGGCTATAGAGTCCGTCCTTTTTGCCAATTTCCAAACTGCCTCTCTGGGGCACTAGGGAGCCACAGATGGTTTGCGGGCAGGGGAGTGACGTGAGCGAAGTGGAGCTTTGGAAGGCTGCATGTGGAGCAGTGGCATGCCAGTGGGCTGGCGTGGGGTGGGGAGAAGGGCGGGGGGGCCTCTCGGAGAGACTGTCCCACAGTCAGGCAGGAAGTGGTGTGATGGCCAGGGGGAGGGGTCAGTGAGGCCGAGATATAGAGCCCGGGCTCTCAGGGCAGGCTCACAGGGATACAGCTGGCCTCCCTTCCCCTCAGATCTGTTAAAATCCAGCCCGAGAGTCGGGGAGAAGCCCTCACTCTGCAAAGATGGCCAAGGGCACATCTGCCCCTGCATCCAGACCCCGTGACACGCGTCCTGGGGCGCGAGGCTGGCTGTCCATGCCGTGTGCTCACCTGGCCCCGTGGGCTCGGATGTCGTCCAGCCCGGGCTGGTGGCTGACCTTGGGCGGGTTCCTTAACCTCTCTTGATTTCCTTCTCTGTAAACGTGGGGGGATTAATAATAATAATAAATGTTAAAAGGTTCCCATCCGGTGGGATTGTTTTGAAGATTTCTTGAAGGTAATGAACGTGAAGGACAGAATAGCTGCAAACATGCTCATTATCATTTTTTCCTGGTAGGGCTTTGCCTGAGGGACTGGGGAGATGGACGAATGTGTGTGGAGCGCCTACTCTGTGCCAGGCAGTGTTGCAGCCCTGTGCTAAGTGCTCCTGTGTATCATCTCGTTACCCTGCATAGAAATCTTACAAAGATGCGCTATTATTATCAGATTATCCCCAACTTTTAAAAGTTGAGGCAAAATTCACATCCCATAAAATTCACCAATTTAACTGTTTTGTTTTTTTTTTTACGGTTCATAAATATTTATTAAAATTCAAAGTTGGAGAATTCCCCGGTGGTCCAGTGGTTAGGGCTCTGTCCTTCCACTGCAGGGGGCACGGGTTCAATCCCTGGTGGGGGAATTAAGATCCCACATGCTGTGCAGCATGGCCAATAAATAAAATAGGCTTTAAAAAAAATTGAAAGTTGTTTCCTCTCCTATCCCATGAGCATCCATCCAGCTGCCTGTCAACTGTTAAGATGCATGACTGCTGTCATAAATGCCCTTGAAATCTTCAGGGTAACACATTTGCCTTTACTTAAAACTTCTTGCTCCCTGCGTTGTAGGCAGTACCTCTCTTGACACCTTAATATAAAAGATCTCCAAAATTTGCACCCCAAGCAAGCCATCCATGGATAAAAACGTGTACCCAGGGTCAAAAAGTTGGCCCGGACTGGTCAAGGATTCAAGTCCACCCCTTCAATTTTCAGCTTAGTGCCTACATAGTGCTTAACTTCCTGCATAGTGCCTGTTTGCCCATGGATACAGCATTAAGCCTGTGCTTTAAGACCCCAGCAGCGGTTCTCATCCCTTTGGTACACACCTGTCCACCAGAAGCCATCAAAAGCCACACTGCATTCATGCCTGGCACCCATGCCTGGCACCGTCCCAAAAGCCGTCTCGTACCTTCTAAAGCTTAACTGTGTTAAAGTGTATAATTCAGTGGTATTTAGTACATTCACAAGGTTGTGCAATCCTCACCTCTACCTAATTGTGGAACATTTTCATTACCCCCAAAAGGAGATTCTTGCCCATTAGCTGTCACTCCTGATTCCCCCTCCCCAGCCCTAAGCAGCCATTAATCTCCTTTGTGTCCCTGGATTTACTGGTTCTGGACATCTCATATAAATGTAATCCCACATTTTGTGGCCCTTTGTGATGCCAAAAATTCGGCCTCTGTGCACCAGTGCCGAATCAAGTCTCTGAGACGGAGTTTTGGGTGAAGTACAGACAAATAGCTTTATCGCTTTGCCAGACAAAGCGGGACACAGCAGGGCTCGTGCCTCGAAAACTGTGTGCTCAAGCCGGGGTGGCATTTGGTGAGGAGTTGTATAGCAGTGGTTCACGGGCAGGTTTGCTGATAAGGATCAGGGTGCATGCAGGGCCTCAGGTGGTTTCCTGATGAGCTTCTTGAAGTTATCCAACTGTGACCTCTGGAATGAGGAGTGCTAACCTCTCCCTTTGACAGCAGGGCTCGTGCCTCGAAAACTGTGTGCTCAAGCCGGGGTGGCATTTGGTGAGGAGTTGTATAGCAGTGGTTCACGGGCAGGTTTGCTGATAAGGATCAGGGTGCATGCAGGGCCTCAGGTGGTTTCCTGATGAGCTTCTTGAAGTTATCCAACTGTGACCTTCTCTGGAATGAGGAGTGCTAACCTCTCCCATTGGTTGGGGGGTTTTAGTTCTGCAGAAGAGTTCAAAGATACTGTGATGTGTATGCCTTGAGGGGGAACCAGGACCCTGCCCCAAGGCTGCACTCTTGTTTCTGGGCTGCTGTTCCCTTGTCTCTGCTCCCCCTCCCTTCCCTGACTAGCAACTGTTGGAATCTGTCCTTTGGGACTCAGAGAAGGCCATGGAGGCTGGAGTCTGTTTCCTACAAACAAGAAATGGGGGACAGAGAAAGGCTTCTGTGCCCTGGAGCCGCACAGGGTCCTGCTCGGTTTCATTGGTGTCTGGCTTCTTTCCCTCCGCATGGTGTTTTCATCCACGTGGTAGCCTGTGCCCAGGACCTCATTCCTTTTTTAAAAAAAAATTAATTTATTTTATTTTTATTTATTTTCGGCTGCGTTGGGTCTTCGTTGCTGCGCGCGGGCTTTCTGTAGTTGCGGCGAGCGGGGGCTACTCTTTGTTGCAGTGTGCGGGCTTCTCATTGCGGTGGCTTCTCTTGTGGAGCACGGGCTCTAGGAGTGCGGGCTCAGTAGTTGTGGCACATGGGCTCGGTAGTTGTGGCGCACGGGCTTAGTTGCTCCGCGGCATGTGGGATCTTCCCGGACCAGGGCTCGAACCCGTGTCCCCTGCATTGGCAGGCGGGTTCCTAACCACGGCGCCGCCAGGGAAGCAACTCACTTTTTTTATGGTTGAATAATCCTCCACTGTGTGGATGGACCCCATTTTATTAATTCAGTCATCTGTTGATGGACATATGGGTTATTTCCACTTTTTAAAATCTCCATTTTAAAGACAAGGGAAGCGGGGCCAAACCAGCTACTGGCTCAAGGTCAGTGCCTGACTGTGACCCAGCCAAGACTGTATCCAAGAGGAAGAAGAACCCACATGCACACCAGGAGCTGCACGGACATCCACAGCAGCTTGCTCATAGTAACCCCACACTGGAAACCACTCACATGTCCATCACCAGGGGACGGACACACAAGCTGGTGTCCTCGTACAGTGGAACACCACGTATCAGCAGAAAGGGAGGAGTGATCCCTGCGTGCTCCTTGGAAGGCCCTCAAAAACCTGCTGAGAGCTGCCAGGCGCACACTGTGTGACTCTGTTCGTATGAAATTCTAGAAAAGTCTAGAACATTCTAGAAAGGGCAACTCTACTGCCACAGAGAACACATCAGCTGTTTTCAAGGGGTGGGGCGGAGGGTCGCCTGGGGAGGGGCAGGAGGGAAGATTTTGGGGGCGATGGGAATGTTGGCCATTTTGGTCTGGGTGGTGGCCAGTCAGGTGTATACACGTGCCGCGCTTACTTAAACGGATGCATTTCACTGTATGAATTGTGCCTCCCTCCAGGCAGTTTGAGAAAGGAAGCTGTGTGTCCCGGCCTCACGTGCCCACTGCTCTGCTCGACCTCTGTCCCCCGGCCCCTGTTCTCTGGACCACACAGCCTGGGTCCCTTGACTCGCGTGGTCCCGAGTTTGCAGCACCTTTGAGCCCGCCGGTGCACGGCACACAGTAGGCCCGCTGGAAAGCCTGGCTGCGGGCTGACTGAGGTCTGTGGCCTCCCCACCGGGTTGCCCTGACTCCCCCTGAATGGAGGCGGGGCCCAGGTCTGAGACAACTCCGCCTGGGGCCCAAGCCCAGCGCCGCGGGGCTCATGACCCCCTCCCTGGGGCTGGAGGCCAGGTCTCCATCAGACCCTGCAGCCACCCTCTCCGCACCCTGCAGGTGCGGGAACTGAGGCTCTGAGAGGTGCCGTCCCTGGACCCGTGTCTCCAGGCGGGTCGGGGGCAGACCCGGCGCTCAAACGTGGGCTGCAGGGGGCGGGTCCCGGCGCGCGTCCACCGCTCAGGCGCCCCCATTGCGCGACGCAGCGGCCCTGAGCGAGCCTGGGTCAGGGTGTAGGACACTGATGTTAGCTTCTGAGGCTCTGGGTGGCTGGGGGCCCTGGCAGCTCTGGGTCACTGCCCGAAGGACGGCCCCGGACTCCATTCCAGCAGCTCCCCCAGGAAGCGGCTGATTAGGGGGTGGTGAAGGCGGCGGGCTGGAGAGGGCCTGCTCCGCTGGGGTGGGGGCGGGTCTCTGTCTCTGTCTCTCTGCTTCTGTCTCTATCTCTGACTCTGATTTTGTGTTTCTCCACACACGAGGTCTTGTGTCGGTGTGTGTGTGTCGCTCTCTGTGTCTCTGTCTCCGTCTCCGTATCTGTCTGTCTTGGTAAGTGTGTCTCTCTGTCTTTATATCTCTGTCTCTGTATCTCGGTGTCTCTGTCTCTCTTTGTCTTTATAACTCTGTCTCTCCCTGTTTCTGTCTCTGTCTCTCTGTGTATGGCTCTCTCTCTGACTCTGTCTCTCTGTCTTTCTCTGACTGTCTATGTATCTCTGTCTCTCCCTCTTTGTTTCTGTCTCTGACTTTGTCTCTCCCTGATTCTCTGTCTCTTTCTGACTCTCTGTCTCTGTACCTCCACCTCTCTTTCCCTCTCTGTCTCTGAGTCTGTTTCTCCCTCTCTCCGTGTCTCTATGTCTTTTCTCTCTGGTGTTTCCATCTCTGCATGGTCAGAATCACCGTGTCCTCTCCTGCTTCTGGCTCCAATGGGAAGAAAGCCCTTCTCAGGGCGGGGACTTGAGGGAGGGGACCGGCCCGCCCTGACCTGGCGCGGCTCCTTCCCAGGCCGGCTCTGGCGCCTCTGGGCCGGCGGGAAGGGGCCTGCAGCCCAGGGAGGCCAGGGCCTGGCAGGCAGACCTTTCCGGGGACAGGACCGCCCACTGCCCGCCCCCTGCAGCTGGCTGGCTTTCTTCTTCACGCCTTTAGGATCAACTCTGGGGCCCTGAGCCCTGCAGGGAGGGACCTGCCTCCTGCCCCCCGTGCAAGCACTCCTGGCCTGCGCGCCCTGGGGTTCTAAGGGGAGGAAAGGCATCAGGCAGGGCTGGCTACCCGGAGGGAGGGGTGTGTTAGGGGGCAGGGGCTAGCGCAGGGAAGAACACGGTGTAACGGTGGCTCCTGTCTGGCCCCAGGGCCCCCTTCCCCACCCCCGATGGGTCAGAAGCTGTGTCTCCCCGGCCTCAGCCTGCAGGCTGGCACTGGTCACCACACACCAGGGTCCCAGCTGCTGGGAGGGTGACAGCTGGGCCCCGCCCTGGGGGCAGGTTTCAACATGTTCCCTTTCAGGGTGGAGGCGGATTCAGGGAGGAGGAAGGAGGGGGGCCTAGGAGGACCAGCGCGGGGGTGCAGCTGGGGATCCGGGTGACCTGGCCCAAGTCCGGGCCTGCCCTGGGCGTGGTGGCAGATGACTTGACACGTCCCTTCCCTCATCTGCAAAAGGCTGATGGTACTGACCTCACAAGGTCATTGTGAGAATAAAAGTGTGTGAGGCTAAAGTCGAAGAAAAGGGTTCAACCCTCAGCTCTGAGAGTTCGGCGCTGTTATTATTACTCCCATTTCACAGATGAGGAAGTTGAGGCTCAGGGAGCTTCAAGAATTCTCTCAGGTTGTCAGGTGCAGAGCTGGGAAGCTCTTGCATTTTTAAGTTTTGGCATCTCCTTGCTGGGTTTATAGACTCCCCAAGGCCTTATCTCTGCAGCTGGCAGGGAGGGAGCCCGTGCAGTAAACAGTTAGGGAATCAATGAGTGACTCGACGGACGTTAAGCTGTGTGACCCCAGGCCAGCTCCTTCACGTCTCTGGGCCTGCATTTCGATATTTGTCAAGCAAAGGATGGGCGCTCTAAAGAGCTTTTAGGCCAAACTCCAGGAACCCAGTGAATAGAAATGCAGGGCAGGGCCTGACCACAGGGACTTTCCAAGGTCCCTGGTCATTTTTAGCCTCGCTCTCAGGCGACAAGTGACCCACGCTCTGTCCTCGGCCTGGCCAGCTCTCCGCGAGCTCTTTTTCTGGCTGTATGAACTCAGGCCGCGTGCGCAGCCAAAGTTAAACTCAAGAGGGCCTGACACGTGGCCTGGGCAGGGGGCCGGAGCAGATGGCAGGCCACCTGTTGGGGGGTGGCTCTGAATCAGTGGCTCGCGCCCAGCGGCCCCTCTGCCGCCTAAGCCCCTGCCTCCCTCCACCTGCCTTTGCCTCTCACCCACCCTCCCTGCTGCGTGCGGGGGCCCCCGGGGAATCCACGGTGGGGCTCTGGGCCTGGGACTCTCACAGAGAGGGGCACCCCTGAGGCTGGTTCCCTTTAGAGCCTGGTTCTCCGGCTGGGGGAGGGGAGGCCCCGAGCAGACAGGCAAGGGGCTTTATCCACCCTCGGAGACGACCCCCGAGACGAGCCATGGCCGCGCTGCCCCTAAGTCTCCAACTCCCTTGGCCCACTGCTGCCCCCCGAAGGGGTCATTTCACCAAATCTTTGCAAAGATTTCGATATTCCTATTATTAAAAGAAAAAAAAAATCACAAAGCAGTATATATTCATGGTTCAAGGTAGAAACTTTTGAAAGTACCCATAAGCAAAAAGCAAAAAACCCCACCATCTGTAGCCCCAGGTGTCAGGCATACCTACTGTTCTGGTCTCTTTTCCATGAACACCTGTATAACTTTTAAAAAATTCTTCTTTTACGCTCACGATATGGCGTTAATTTCCTTCTCAGCCCATCCTGAGGTGGCCAGTGTGTGATTTTTTTTTTCATAGCATCATCTGGATGGCCGCATCTTTGTACAGGGGTCGATCCCTTATCCGCAGTTCCAAAATCATAAAAGCTGGAAAAGCCGAGTTTGTCTGTAACTCATTTGGCTGCAGAGATCTGCCTTGAACTGACGTGAGGCTATTTATAGCCTCCATTGCTCCCCCTTAGCATGAAGATTCATATATTTTGGTACAGAAATATCAGTGGGTTTGGTTAAGGGGGCTCCCCCCGACCCCACTGAGGTATAAGGTAACGTTGGGCCTGGGTAGCATTTTATGTTTCTAAAGCGCACAGAATTCTGAATTCTGGAATTCCTTTGCGGCGTGGAGATGAACTAGATTTTTCCTGAGTGGATTGCGTTCCGCGCTTACATTTGCTGGATGTAACACCCTCTGCGGGTGTGTTATGCGTAATGCTTATGTCAACAGGGAGAGGGAAAACACTGGTGTTGTATGCAGTCGGCAGATGGAGATGCGGAGGCTCAGGGGATCCCCCGGGACGGTTCAGGATGGAACCCAGATCCTTGGCGGCCAAGTTCAAGCACACGCTGCCTCCCTGCCTCCCGCCCTGTGCTTTCCTGATACGATTTGAGATGGCACCAATATCAGTGTTTTTCAAGCTGTGGTTCATAAACCACCTGCATCAGAATCCCTGGATGGTCATTAAAACAGTGCAGATTTCCAGGCCTCCCACCAGCCTCGGGACCCAGATCGCGGGAGTGCCGCGGGCAGCAGCTTGCCCGACGGGCTCAGGGCGATTCTGGGGCTCGTCAAGTTTGAGCTTGTCTGGGTCCCAGGGACGGGAGTGAAGAGAAATGCTGTCCAACTCCTACTGGACATGTGTTCGGGGGCTCAGTTTTGCCTCTGTCCCTGCTGCCAGGGGCATGTCAGCCTGAGCTGCCAACTCAGGAACCCTGTGTCTCCAGGACAGCCCGAGAGCTACCCTACCGGGCATGCCCTGTTGGCCTCAAAGCCGTGGCAGGAAGTGGGCTCTCCAACCCAAAGTCATTAATATTGGTGACCACGAGGGAGTTGCTCCATTCAGAAACTACCTTGCCAGCCCGCTCCCTTCTCAGAGCCTGACCTTCCTGCATCTTTCAGGGACTCGGCACAAGGTTCCCGTGTGAGCGCTGCATTTCCCGCCTCTCTGCTGTTTCTGAAAAGAATGGTTGTGTCTTTTGTCTTAATTCAGCCTGCCTGTCTTCCCTCCCTGCCTTCCTTTTCTCCAGGAGTAAATCCTTCTTGCCTCCCACTCATGTACTTATCCACCCATCCTTTCTTCCTCTCTCCTGCCGTCCATCTATCCATGTATCCATCCGTCCGTCCGTCCGTCCGTCCATCCGTCCATCCAGGCACCCAGTGAGTCCCCAGTAAATCATAGTTGACTGAAGGAATGAAGAGTCTCTCCAAGCAGTCTATCCAGCAGCCCTTATGAAAGACAGAAAAAAGATTCATCTAGAATAAGTGGTTCTGACCGAATGAGTTCCTCACACCTCTCCTTGTTCGTTCGTTCATTCATTCATTCATTCAGCAAATGTTTGCTGCATGTGCCTAGGTGCTGGGCACGAGACCAGGTTCTGGTGCTGGAGATACAGTGTGTAGCAAAAACAGATGTCTGGCCCTTACCCTCATGGAACTTGCAAATTTGGGAGGAGACAGATGTTAATCGAATAACCACACTCATGAATTCATAATTGCGAACAGCAATAAGTGCCCAGAAGGAAAAGAAATCACCCAGCATATCCCAGAATTTCCTGAGCCAGGCCTGGGGGGCCAGGGAGGGCCCTGTGGGATCTGGATCCTCATGCAGGAACCACAGGATGAGCTAATGGTAGTCAGGAAAGAGCCCCTGCGTCAGGTGGCTCCAGAGAGGGAATAATTAAATGAAGGGACCTGATTACAAAAGTGGTAACATAGTTGAAAGAGCACATAGAGGAGATTAGGAGCTGCAGGAAGCTGGTGTCCCCCCGCACCCCGGGCTGGATGGACAGAGAGGAGACAGTTACTGGGGCTGCCAGGGGAGCCACAGAGCAAATAGAGCCATTTTTAGAGACACTGCCTGAAGGGGGCGGGGGGAAGATGGAGAAGGGGAGAGGGGGAGAGATGGAGGGGGGAGAGGAAGAGAGAGGACGAACTACCCCGGCTTCTCCCTCCTCTCACACTTGGGTGTCCCTCCAGTGCCTCCATTGGCTGGACCCAGGGGAAGGCAGAGGCCAGGGGACCTGAGGAATGTGTTTTGCAGGATTGGCCTGCACAGCAGAAGGGTGAAGAATGGCTTGTGTCTGGCCCAGGCAGGAATTAAATAGCCACAGAGGGGAGGGAATCCAGTTCCAGTCAATCCAAACGGCATGTGCAAAGGCCCTGAGATGCAGAGCGCATGGGGCCCCTTGGGAAGGCCAAGGCACCAGGGGGGCACAAGGGGCCCAGACGTCCTGGGGTCTCCTGGAGATGTGGGCAGGGCCAGAAACAGGGAGCTCGATCTGTCACCTGAGAGTTGTGAAGCCTGAGGATTTGCAGCAGGAAGGAGACCACGACCAGATTTGCACTTTTGAGCAGATGACACCGCGTGGCTCTTGGGTGGAGAGCAGATATGAGGTGCCCCCAGAGGGGAAGCAGGTAGGGGGCCATTGCTGCCCTGCCAAACCCACCTCAACTCCCAGCTTCCACCCCAGGAGGACTGGCAGTGCCTCCACTCTTCCCCTGGCTCTGGCCCTGCACACCCACAGAGGGGGAAAGCTCCAGCTTCTTCTGATGAGGCGGCCACTTCCTTGATCTTCTTTCCCCAGATGAGGGCCTCCCCCGCGCTCAGCTGGCCTCGTCCACCCCCGCACCCTCCTCTAAGCGCCCCCAGCTGCCTGCAGCCTGGGCTGGGGTGCCCGCCACCGTGGCACCTGTTCTCGGCTGTTTTTCGCGGCTCAGTTTTCAGGTCTGATAAATATTGATGACCGAGCAGGGTCCCGGGTGGCCCTGCTGGGAGATAGTCTTTCTGGAAGGCGAGTCGGGGTGCCCGGCCAGCGTCGCAATGGGACACCCGGGCCTGACTTCCGGCTTCCATGCCTGCCCCCACCCCACTCGGGGAGGGGAGGGGAGGGGAGCCTGGAGCCCTGGGAGGCCGCCCAGAGCATCAGACTTGCTCTGCTTCTCTCTGAAGGCTGGAGCTGCTCACCACGTGGGCTGAGCTTTGGGGTCCCGAGGAAGAGATGGGGTCAGCAAGAAGTTTGTTTTTTTTTAAATAAATTTTATTTATTTATTTATTTTTGGCTGCGTTGGGTCTTCGTTGCTGCATGCAGGCTTTCTCTAGTTGCGGCGAGCGGGGGCTACTCTTCGCTGTGGTGCGCGGGCTTCTCGTGGCGGTGGCTCCTCTTGTTGTGGAGCACGGGCTCTAGGCGTGTGGGCTCAGTAGTTGTGGCTCACGGGCTCAGTCGTTGTGGCGCACGGGATTAGTTGCTCCGCGGCATGTGGGATCTTCCCCGACCAGGGCTCGAACCTGCATCCCCTGAGTTGGCAGGCGGATTCTTAGCTATTGCACCACCAGGGAAGTCCCAGCAAGAAGTTCTTGAATAACTGGGTGAGGGCACCTTGCTCTCAAAACCACGAATCCCCATTTTCCAAAGGGTGAAAGAGTTATAGGCTGAGAGTTCCGCTCGAAGCTCTGTGTGTGACCTCGGGCGATGTATTACACCCTGGGCCTTGGATCCTCCACCTGGTTTATTTTTTAAAATTTTCTGGCTGCACCACGTGGCATTTGGGATCTTATTTCCCCGACCAGGGATCGAACCCGTGCCCCCTGCAGTCGAAGCGCGGAGGCTTAACCACTGGACCGCCAGAGACGTCCCCTCCACCTGTTAAATAAATGGGGTGGGCTGGACAGGGCCCACAGCCTCAACTCTCCAAAAATATACACCTCTTGGAGGCGGGAACCATTTTGGGGAGCTACGGGGAGGGGGTGCAGAAATGGACCCCCGTGCATCGCCTGCTGAGTTCTCAGCACTTCTAACATTCAGGGGTGTTTTGATCTCCCCGAGGCAACGAGGGGCGACAGGGGTAGTTATTCTTCGCATTCATATGGACTAAGGAAACATGGCTCAGAAGTTCAGCCGCTTGCCCAAGGCCACGCAGGGAATAAATGGCAGGGCTGCGATTTCCGTCCAGACGCTGAAAGCCAGAGGCAACGTAGTGCTGAACGGTTCGAATTCCAGCTCTGTCACTTAGAAGCTGTGTGATCTTGGGCAAGTAGCGTAGCCTCTCTCAGCACGTCTCCTCATCTATAAAGTGGAAATACTACCTGTGCCTCTATGTCATGGGGCCGTTGGAAGGATTAAATGAGAGGATGTACACAGATTTAGAACAGAGCCTGGCTAGCTGAGGGTCTGGGACCACCTCCTTCTAAAACCCATGTTCCTCCCAGTGAGCCAGCCCGCTGCCTGTCTGCTAGGACCCCGCGCAGCGTCTAACCCAGCCCTCTGGATGGGCAGGCGCTCAAGAAATATGCTTTGAACCCAGGAGGGAGTGGAGTTGAGACCCAAAGTGGGAACTGGGGACTGTAAGTCACTGTTCCTGGTGAGTGCTGTCCTCTGGACAGCTGGAATGTTCTAAATCATTCTAAGACCTGGGCAGATTGGAATTTTAAAATGTGTTTCCCCTTTTAGAGCGAGCCATGCCTAAGTATTTCTGGCCTATGAAAGGAACACAGTTTCAGAGCCAGAGTGGAGAAACCATGCGTGCTCCCATAACCCAGCGAAAATATCAGCCACCGAGCCCTTTTCCTCTGTGGCCCGTGTGGGCTGCATGGGGGCTTCTGGGGCCGGCAGGGGGCGGGTGTCTCGTGGGAAGATGGCCCACGGGGTCAGGCTGATAGGTGGGCAGCTCAGAGGCGGGCTCAGGAACTAAGGAACCCTGGGAATTCCACAAGCCACCACGAACGTGGTTTCGAATATCTTAGGTATATACTGACATCTAACATATACCTACCCCGTAGCAGCCGCGCCAACAGAAACGCCTCACGCGTTTTCAACAAAAGACATGGATGAAAATGTTCAGAGAGACAGAGTCCATGTTAGCCTAAAATGGGAGCTACCCCAAAGCCAATCAACAGTGGAATGGGTGGATAAATTATGGTCAACTAATCAGTGGAATACTGTATAGCAATGGAAAAGAATCAGGGGCCTGTAGTTGCAAAAACGGGAGAATTTCACAGACATAATATAGAGCCACAAGCCAGACTCAGAGACTACATATGATATACTTCTGTTTATATAAAATACAAAGGCAGTCTGTACTGACAACTGACACAGGTTACAACATGGATGAACACTGAAAACAACATGCTCAGGGAAAGAAGCCAGTCACAAAAGACCACATGTTGTATGATGCCATTTATATGAATCCTCCAGAGTGGGTAAATCCATAGAGACAGAAAGTAGAAGAGTGGTTGTGCAGGGCCCGGAGGGATTGGGAGGTGACAGCTAGTGGAGATGGGCTTTCTTTTGGGGGCAGTGAAAATGTTCTAAAATTGATTCTGGTCATGGGCGCACAGCTCTAACTAGACTGACAGCCATTGAACTGTCCACCATTGAATTGGTGGATGGTGTGGTATGTGAATTATATCTCAATAATGCTGCTAAAAAAACACCAAAAACAGTTTGGCATTAGAAGCCGGGATGCCTGGCGTTCTGGCTGTGAGTCGTTACCCTTGATAGGGGTGTAAGGCCTAGACTAGGACGCCAGGGGAGCTGCTGGGAGGCTGGACGTGCCTTATTTCTGGGTGTTGATGAGACAGCTGTGCTCAGTCTGTGAAAATTCTGCAAGCTGGACCCATATCATGACGCCCACGGTTCTAATATGTACATGGACACTTTTTTTTCTATATGTAAAAACCTAATGAGAGTTTTTATTTATTTATTTATTTATTTTAGAAATAGGTTTTGGAGTCTTTTTTTTTTTTAATACTATTTTTTCGGCTGCATTGGGTCTTCGTTGTGGCACGTGGTGTTAATGAGAGTTTTTATTTATTTATTTATTTATTTTAGAAATAGGTTTTGGAGTCTTTTTTTTTTAATACTATTTCTTCGGCTGCATTGGGTCTTCGTCGTGGCACGTGGTGTATTTGCTGCGGCACGCAGGCTGTCTCGTGGCGCGGGCTCCAGAGCGCGCAGGCTCAGTAGCTGCGGCACGCGGGCTCCCTAGTTGTGGCGCACGTGGGCTTAGTTGCCCCGCGGCATGTGGGAATCTTAGTTCCCCAACCAGGGATCAAACCTGCGTCCCCTGCATTGGAAGGCGGATACTTAACCACTGGACCACCAGGGAAGTCCCCTAATGAGAGCTTTTAAAACTCACTGCACCCCGGTTGAGGGTTGGACGCACGCTTCAGTCCTGCTTTACATCCCCATCAATGAGTCCAGTACCAACCAACCGCAGAAATGAAGGACCAGGGCAGGCGGGCTGGCCGTGGGCTTTGGAACATCCTTCAGTGACTCAGAGAAACAGCTGGAAGGAATCTGTGGCTGCTGCACCGCCCCCGCCCCGCCATTAGCCAGCGCTGAGGACCCGGCCGCAGCCCACCGAGTATTCCAGGGCCTGAGAGCCTGGGCTGCTGAGGGTCAGGGGAAGCTGGGCTGGGCTGCGGCCGCTGGTGGAGCCACAGGCAGGGCTTGAAGGCGTCCGGCAAACCCTACCCTTAGCCTCCCTGGCCGGACCCAGCCAAGGACAAGAATCAGGGGAGGCTGGCCCGGCAGGCCAGGAGCTGGGCACACAGTAGCAGCGTGGGTTAGAGCAAGGCTCTTGGGCCAGACTGCCTGGGTTTGAATCCAGCCCCACAAGCTGAGCTCTGTGACCTCGGGGACGTGTGTTCACCATTCAGAGCCTCGGGGTCCCCACTGGTAAAACCGAGTAAACAATAATGCCTATTTTTCGGGCTGTCATGAGATCTAAACTAGGTGATGATGTAAATGCTGAACATAGCGCCTGGCATTTAGTCAGCGCACAGTAAACCTGAGCTGCTATCAGTACACACTGGAGGACATGAACTGGTTCATATTGAGCGCCTATTGCATGCCGGGGACTCTTAAGACAGTATGAGGCCGCTACTGTCTACTTTTTCCCCCACCCCTCCCCCACCCACCTATTTCCTACCTTCTCAAAAACCTCCCCGGCTCGGAAGGCGGGGAGCTAAAACCACATGAATGATTCCTGTGCATTTTGTGCTGCACTTCAGGGGTTGTTGAGAAACCAGCAGCAAGGGAGTCTTCGAGTCCACTCAAGATTTATGTGGGGTGTTTGTCCCATCATCCCCAGTGGCACGTCCACCCTGGTGATCATTTATCAAAGGAGTTTTACGAGGCCCTGAAGTTCACGGCGATAGCCTCAGGTTTCGAGATGGAGGAGGAGGTAGGGCGAATGGTGTCGCTGGAGGGGGAACCTGGGCTGTTTGCTTCTGGATTTTTTTTTTTTTCAGGTTCACGGGAGCAAGGCAAGATTTCAGGGGCACCTGAAATCTGCTCTTAGACTCTGTACCCTGTGCTCTGATCCTTAATTGTGTAATGCAAGCAGTGATTTTTTTTTAAACAAAGCACTTTGCAGCTTACAAAATGCTTCTGCATTGGCCGTCTCAGGCCCCAGAGATGGAAAGTGGTTCTCCTCCTTCCACCCTCTGACACTCCTGTATTTGAAAGCAGAAGGGACGCCAAGCCAGGGTCACCGAACACTCCATATATTTTTAATGATTACACTGAACAAATCAGCCCAGTTTACACATACAAAGGCAAGGCTATTTCACCAGCCTCAGCAGCTGGGAGCTTCTCCCGGCCCCCCAGAACTGTGCGCTGGAGCCTCAGTTTCTCCGTCTCTTAGATGGAGCTGGTGAATCCTGCTTCGCCCCCCGCCGGATCGCTGTGTCATTACAGGCTAACGGATGTGAGGCAGCTCATAAGCCCAAGGCCTCCATAAATCCCAGGGATTTTTTTTTTTTTTTTTTTTATTGTTAACGGTTGCATTCCTTCCCTCTGAGAAGGAGGATATGCTTTTGCCTGTGGCCTGCCATGTTTGAAGCTCTTTCTGAGCACAGAGGAGAAGTGCTTGCTCCATTCTTAGGGGGGGAAAAAAAAAATGGAAAGAAAAAAAATACGACAGTCAGATGATAAATTTTGTTTTTCTGGTCCCCGGTGAACCAGAGGCCAAACACACAGCACACGTAGCCTCTAAAAGAGGAACGATGGACCAGCCTCCGAAGGTGAATGGGTCCTGGGAGAGGTGCCAGAGGCACACTCGCAGTGGAGAGGGGGAAACGGAGAAGGGTACAAGTGAGGAGGGAAGGCAGGTTACAGGGTTGGTGCAGGGAGCTGGGGGCACATGGAAGGGTTTAGTCTGGGCTGCTGGCACTCAGAAGAATGAAAGACTGGAAGCTGGCAGGAGCAGCCAGGAGATTCTGGAACTTGGAAGGCACTGTGAGGTTTTGGATAGAGTCTGGCATCCCATGTTTCAGCATGGATTGGGCCCCAGCTATGTCCCCGGCCTTGTGACGCTGTGGGACCTTGCTAGGGAAGTCACCCAGAGACAGACACATAATACAACGTGTGATAAGTGCTCGGAGCCTGGAAACTCGCTCTCCCCCGCAGTGCGAGGGCAGATTCCCGTGGTTCCTGGGCCAAGACGACCCTACAGGAAGCCGCAAATTTGAGAGGTGCCCAGATGTTCCAGGCTGACAGCCTTCTGGTCTCCTATAGACCCGAGGTGGGCGTTTTCTTCCCATTCCCAATGCCGGGGCCGCCTGGGAGCATCTGTCGCTGCTCTTCAAGTCCATCACGCTGGAGTCCTAGGAATGAAGATGGAGAGAGCTGGATGGCGATCCATGTGGTCTAGGGGGAGCCGGGCACCCTCTCCCCAGCTGCAGGGAGGGCTGCGGGGCTCCGAGGGAAGCAAGGAGCTGGCTCTGCTGGGGTCTGGAGGCTGTGGCTCTGATATGAAGTTAATATGCATGAACCTTGAGATTCCGCCGCGTCTCTGGCACAGACTCAGTCTGTTTTGTGTCTCAGTCGCTTTAGGTGTGAAACTGGGGACATGTGTGAGGACAGGCTGGCATTGCAGGGCTCGGGGCAAAGCTAAGGGACAACAAAGCCAGGGAGTGACAGAGACACACCGCCTGGGCTCCAGCCCCAGCTCTACCTGCTGCATGACCTTGGGCCTTTACTTCCTTTCTCTGTCTCCTCACCTGGAAACTGAGGACATAACAGAATCTACCTCTCCGGCTTGCTGCAAAAATTCACCAGGGACTGTGTATGTTTCACCATCGACCCATGTGCACAAGCGTTACTGTTGGGTCTGCGTGCGGAGGGTGTGCTCTGCCTGGACTGTCTCAGTTCACCTTTCTCCCAGCCCTGTGGGGTGCATCGTTTCGTTATCCTTGTTTTGCAGATGGGGCAACTGAGGCTCAGAGAGGTTAAGCAGCAGGCCGACGCCACACAGCTAGTAAACGGCAGAGCTGTGATGTCCTTCTGGTGTGTCAAGCTGCGCCAGTGTCCCCAACCCAGTCACCCATCCACAAATGACCAGCCGTCATCACCCGCCTTCCTGCTCCTCTGATCTGTGCTCACCTGCTCCCTGGCTCCCGAGACGCGTGTCCAGGGACTTTGCCGGGTCACCGGGTCAATGAAGCAAACAGAAACATCCAGTGGATGTCTCTCTCCTCCCACTCCCGGTCTACTTTATACACACACATAGGCACACGCATGAACACATGCATACACATGCACAGGGATGAACACACACGTACACACTAACACATGCATATGCACACGCACACTCATGTGAATGCAGGCCTATGTGCACGTACATATGCATACATACACACGTGCACACACAAACACAATATCTGCACACACCAACACATGTATACACAAACTTTCACACGTGTGGCACATACTCGGGACACTCTCTGGATGATTCCAGCTTAGCCAAGAAAAATCCACCTCCCTCTTGGTCCTGTCGACCCCTGTGGCCCTCCTCCCTCAGACCGCGTGTGTGACCTCACCACCGTGCCCCCCTTACCTCGGAGTGCAGACAGGCAGCAGCAGAACCCCCCGCAGCCACTGGACAGAGCCAGGAAGGATCGACACGCACACACATACAGAGTCACCTACAACGCGCCAGGCCCCTGTGATCCTCGCAAAAAAGTTGGGTGAGGATTACGATCCCATTGCACAGAGCAGAAAACTGAGGCTTAGGGAGCTAAGAGGTTTGCCCAAGGCTCACACAGCTCGAGAGGGATGGGACAGGATTGGAACCCAGGTGCGTGGCACCCAGGCAGTGAGCCAGGCCCTGGAATCTACACAGTGAGCAAGACAGACCTGCTTCCCACAGGAGGGAGCAAACAGGCTCCTGGGGAAACCAGACAGAGAATAGTCGACAGAAAAATAAAATCGATGGCAAACCCCCATGCCAGTGAGCTGAGACCGAGAATGCCCGGGGAAGCAACTTTAGATGGACAAAGCATGGAGTCCTCTGGGAGAAGATACTGCAGCCAAGACCATAAAGAGGAGAGGAGCTGGCTTCACAAAGACAGCCTGGAAAAGCATTTGAAACAAGGAATAGCATGTGCCAAGCCTTAGGGGACCCACATGCAACCCCATAGAGGACCTGCCTTTCCTGAGCCAGGGATTGTTTTACCAGCAAGCTCTTGGTCTGTGTGGAGCTTGAGAGCTGTGCTAGGACACAATTAAACAGACCTCCCCCTTTAAAGTTTTCTTAATCAGGCCCCCTCCTCTCAGCAGGTATTAAAAATGCCAGAAGCAGGGAAGCCCCTTCGCCCTGCCCCCAACATTCCTTCGGGACAGTTTTGCTGACACAGCTTTTTTCTGGCCTGCGTGAGGACCCTCAGTCCTGCATTTCTGGCCATGATGATGATGGTGACTTTCCTGTTGACCCCTGGACTGCGATCCCTGGAATAGCCACCAGGGATTCCAAAGAGGTGGCCCTTTTCTCTTGTTCCATTTATTCATAATGGATGGCCCTCCTCCGTGCCAAGAGGAAGCCTAGTTTTACTTACATGCCAGTGCCCCAGAGGGCAGAGGGGCTAACCTGGCACCTTTGTCCCCAGGCTGACTCTGGGCTTCCAGCTGGCAGGTTGGGATGACAGTTTACTGCTCAGAAATCAGAGACTCATAGATTTTTGAAGCTGGAAGGGGTGGGCATTTTGCAGATGGGAAATGTGAGGCCCAGAGAGGCCTGGATTTGCTCAAGGCCTCCCAGCCTGAGCCAGAGCAGCAGGGAGGATGGAGAGGTCCTGGCTGTGTCCCCTGCCGTGGACAGTGTCCATCAGCAGATGGATGACGGGGACCAGATGTTTGCTTAGTGACGCTGCGTAGCCAGGGAGTTCAAACAGGGGCCTGGAGCCGGCTGCCGGCGTCTGAATCCCAGCTCCGCCACCCCTGAAGAGTACCTTAATGCTCGGTGCCTCCTCTTTCTCATCTGTAAAATGGGCCGATCATGACACTTAACCCAGAGTTATTGGGAGGAGTGACTGAGCAGATGCGTATAAAGTGCTTAGATTCTGCCCCTGCCACATACTAAGGTCTCTCTCTCTCTCTCTCTCTCTGTTTAATAAATACATGTATCTATACATAGGTACAGTAAATACGTGGAAACAGTTAATCCCCTGCCAGAGCTCCTGCTTAACAAGAGGAAGAAAGGGCCCAGAGTTGTCAAGTCATTTGCCCGGGAACACACAGCTCAGACATACAGGACCCTTTCTGCCCCTGGCCGGAGGTGGGGAGGGCTGTGGCAGGCGGAGGAGTCTGTCCCCAGGATGGTGCATTCGCTAATGTGTTCTGGGGGATAGGGGACAGCTCCTGTTCCTTTTTGTCACCGAGATTAGAACCCCGGGCCCTGAGAGGTGCCCCCAACCCAGGGCTCTTCAGGGCTGTAAAAGGCCCTTTAGAATGGCGAGGGGGCCGGGGCCGCCCCAGCTCGTTTGGCAGCGTCCCTACTTGGGGGCTGAGGCTGCCCCTCCGGAGAGCTGCCCTTCCTCGGCGGGCTCCTCGGTCTCCGGGGACGCCGGGCGCGTCCTTACCTGGCTCCTCCCGCGTCCTGCTTGACCTTTACTTAAAGACCAGCTCTAGCGGCTGATGGGTTTCCGCGGGTCCCCGAGGAGACCCTTGAGAGGGCTCGCGCCGGGCTTGCTGGAGAGAACCCCTAATTGGGGCAATGAATCATCGAGCGCGGCTCCCGGCTGGACACAAAATAGATAGAGGAGCCGGCGAGCTATTGTGCGCAGTTTGGGACGCGGAGGGGAGACGGTGGGGGGAGGCAGGGCTGAGAAGGAGGAGGAGGAGGAGGGCGGGCGGAGGGGAGGGAAAGGGAGGGGAGGAAGCGTAAGGGAGGGATTCCCCCCCCCCGCCCGCCGTGCTCCCGCCCTCCCGCCCTTCTCCTCCCCTCCTCCCTCCGCGCCGCCCCGCCTCCCTCCTCCCCAATTAAATGACCCAACGCTTTGGCAGGCGCCGGAGCTCG
>NW_021145375.1:21915-48366 GCF_002837175.3 Physeter macrocephalus | reverse complement strand
CCGCGCCGGCCGCCCGCCGCCAAACTTTGCAGCGCGCACACATGCTCCAAGTTGGGCCCGGCGGCGGCGGCGGCGGCGGGCGGTGAGGGCGGCCCGGGGCGCGCGGGGGCCCGGGCGGGCGGCGCGGCGCGGCCATGAGCGGGCGGCCGGCGCCGGTCTCCCGCAAGCAGCGGCTCATGGCAGCGGTGGGCGAGCGGGCGGCGGGCGGCGGCGGCGGCGGCGCGCCGCTCTCCTGCTTCATCTGCGGCGGCGGCATCGGGCGCGGCAAGGAGCTGAAGCTGCAGGTGAAGCAGCCGGCGGCGGGCGCGGGGGCCCCGGCGCAGCCCTTCTTCCCGTTCCTGCAGCAGCAGGAGCCGGCGCCCGGCGCGCGCGAGCTGTCCCCGGCCGACGGCTGCGTGCTGGTGTGCGCCGTGTGCCGGTGCTTCCTGGGCGAGCAGTGGGCCGCCTTCGAGCGCGCCCGCACGCCCGTGGACAAGCGCATGTACTGGCTCAAGCGGCCCCACCAGTGCGACGCGGGCGCGGGCGGACGCCGCGGGGGCGCCGGGGCCCCCCGCGAGTGGAACGTCGCCTACGCGCTGGGCGCTGCGGCCGGCGACGAAGACGACGACGACGGTGGCAGCGGCGGTGGCCCCGGGCCCCGCGCGGCCGCCGAGGAGCCTCGAGACTCAGAGCTGTCGGAGCTGTCGGACACCGACCCCCTCTCCGAGCCCGACCCGGCCGCGCGCGACGCCGCCAGTCCCCACCAGCACGGGGCGCCGGCGGCCCGGGCTGCCCCGGGGCCCGGGCCTCGCGGGGGCCGCTGCCCGGAGTGGAGGCTGGCGCGGGGCCCTTCTCCTGGACAGGGCGCAGAGACCACCGCACCGGGGGACGTGGAAAAGGAGGAGGTCCCCTCGAAGCTCCGAGTGGACGGGGAGCCCAAGGCGGGCATCCGGCGCCGGCGGAAGGGCCCTGGGAGGCATTGGGTCCCGGAGGCCCGGGCCAGCGTCCTGAGGGGCATTCAGGACCCTTGGCAAGGGCCTCCAGTCCAGGTGGCCCCTGCAGAGAGCATGAAAGGAGCCCCTTCCGGCAGGGCCGCCAAGACCCCTGAGAGCAGGCCGCTGGGGGAGGCCCGCGGGGGCTGCTGCGTGTCTGAGGACAGTGACATCAACATCACCAGTGAGGAGGAGGACCACAAGGGACAGCCTTTCTCAGGCTCCCGTGGCCCCGGAGACCAGGAAAACGGTGGCGGCCGCGTCCCCCGAGCTCCCCTGGAGAGCCGGGCTGCACCACCCGAGAGCTTTTGCTGCTACATCTGCGGGTCGGCGCTGTCCCCGGCCTCGCAGCACCGGATCCACGTGCAGAAGCAGGAGAAGCTGGCCCAGGCCCCTTTCTTCCCCTTCCTGTGGCTGCACAGCCCGCCCCCGGGGGCGCAGCCCATCAGCGAGGGCGGCAGCACCCTGGTGTGCCCCTGCTGTTTCTCGTCCCTCATGCAGCAGTGGCAGAGCTTCGAGCTGGCCAACGTGCCCGTCCTGCAGAGGCTCTACGTGGTGCCCCTGAACAGCCACGCCCCCGGCATGGCCTCCAAGGGCAGGAGGCTCCCAAGGGAAGAGGGCCCACCCGCCGGGGCCCTGCCAGAGGCCTGCTACCTCTGCGGGGAGGACTGCACCCAGGATGCCCGGGCAGTAGCCTCCAGAGTGCTCAATGGCAACACCAGGGGCTCCATGCATTTCCCCTTCCTCAGCCTCCTGCCCTGCCCTCCCAGTGCCCAGGGCCCCAACAAGCG
This sequence comes from Physeter macrocephalus, assembly GCF_002837175.3. Classification (NCBI taxonomy): domain Eukaryota; kingdom Metazoa; phylum Chordata; class Mammalia; order Artiodactyla; family Physeteridae; genus Physeter; species Physeter macrocephalus. The sequence goes on along the minus strand of NW_021145375.1, from coordinate 46,604 downwards.
CTGTGAGGTCCGCAGCTGCCCCAAGTGCTTCAGCGTCCTGGAGGACGTCTGGGCCCTGTACCGGGCCTGCCAGAACGAGGAGCTCATCACCTCCGTGCAGGGCTTCCTGGGCAGGTACCACCAGGCCTTCTCGGCCTCAGACCCTGCTCTCTCCGAGCCGCCCGCGTCGGCCCAGGGCAGCCCGGCGTCCATCTGCTACATCTGCGGGGCTGAGCTGGGCCCTGGGAAGGAGTTCCAGCTCAACGTGAACCCTTCCAGCCGCTTGGGCGAGAAAGAGCCCTTCTTTCCCTTCCTCACCGTCTATCCGCCCGCCCCGCGCGCCAGGCCTGCTGACTCCACCGGCCTGGTGGCCACCTGCGTGCTTTGCTACCACGACCTGCTGGGCCAGTGGCTGCAGCACGAGGCCCGCGGCACCCAGCACGCCGTCAGCCCCTGGTCTCGGCAGTACCAAGTGGAGACGTTCGTGTGCTTCTTCTGCCGGCAGGAGAAGAAGCGGTGTCTTGGGCTGAAGGCCGTGCGGGTAGCCCGGCTGCCCTTGTTTCTCTACACCCTGCGAGCGAGCCACAGCCTGTTAGTGGACGACGGCCGGCAGCTGATAATCGGCGCCTGCACAGAGTGCGGGACCCTGGTGTGTGCTGGCCCAGGGCTCACCCGCCAGGGACCCATGGGCTGGAGCTCCCCAGTGGCAGCTGCGAGGAAGGTAAGCAGTTCTCATGTCATTCTCTGAAGTGCCAGCAGGGAAGGAAGAGATGTTGTTTTCTGTTCTGCCAGGGAGGAGTTTGCACTGATTCTGTGTGGTGTGTTCCAGCAGGAGGTGCCCTCCGGGGTCACCCCGCTAGTGCTTGGTGGGTGCCTTGGCCTGGAGGCGTGGGGCAGGTCGGAGGAGCTGGGGGCCGAGAGTGGTCCTGTGGAAGAATAGGGCACTGCTGGGAACAGCAGGCATGGGCCTGAACTTGAGTGTGTTTGCAGCGGAATCTATCAAACAGAGGAAGTTCGGGGCACGTCTGTCATCCGCCTGATAACATTGGTAATTAGTCCAGCCATGCAGGTCACCGAGAGGTCTCCGTACTTACCCGGTTTAAACACATCAGAAGTTCCTCTCTCCTCTTGCCTGCCATTCAGCTTAGCTTTTCCAGAATTTCCCACCCAAGTTCACACTTCTCCTTTGAGGCTCTCTGGTTGCTTAATAGCAGCTGGAGATGGATTTCCAGACATGGGGGTTTGGGACCCAGGGGACAGTGGCCCAAACAGACATTTCTCCCGGTGGGAAGAGAGTCTTTCTTTTCTGCAAGTCAGCTGTGCAGGGGGAGGGTGGGAGGCCTGGCGTGCGCCCTGTTTATAAGGCTCCTGCCTTCACGCTGCCTGCCCGGGAGGAGCCAGACGGGGCTCAGTTAATTTTGGATCTGGCTTTGCAAAGGCCGAAGCAGGAACTGCCCCCGGTGGGTCTGGGGAAGCAGACGTCTGCGAGTTGCGATCACCATCACGGCCACCGGAGCCCGAAATCCTCGTTTCCACCGAAGCTGGGGACACGGGCTTGTCTTAATCAGACACCTGGAGTGGTGGCCGCTGGCGTGGGGCTGGAGGAGGGACCTGTGAACAGGGGAGGGTGGTCTCCGCCCGTCCAGGAGTGGGTGTTGCATCTCCCTGAGAGGCTCCTGATCCTGCCCCCCCAGCATCCGTGCGTGCGCACACGTGTGGGGTCCCGGGTCACGTGTTCACGCACGGTGGTTGCGTCTGTAAAGTAGATGTCCGGCCCCGACGCCTTCACGCTCTGCCCAGGGTTCTTTCGACGGTCAGCGTGTGCTCTGGACCTAGTGCTGTCTTTGGGGGCTTTGGTCTGGTTTGGGGGCTTTTGTCTTTAGAGCTGTTTTTGGCTGGCCTCTCGTTTTAAACGAACAAGCCTGCCACCCCCGCACCGTGGAGGCGAAACCTCTTGTTTGCGGCGTGCGGCAGCCCAGCCCCCCGCGTCTGCTGCTGGGAAGCTGACCTGCAGACCCTGGAAGGGCCGGGCCCGGGAGCAGAGCCTGGCCGAGCAGGGCAGAGCCGGCTTCCAATTCTGCCCTTTCTCTCGTTAACTGAGCGCCAGGGAGGATGCGTCTCACCCTCCCTGAGTTCGTTGCTTTAAGCTGGGGAGTGGAAATGAGTATCACCTGCCTCGTGGGGCCATCATGAGACTTAAAGGCATCGGGGCATTTGAATACTTCCGACAAGTCAAGTGCTTGGCATAGAGTGGCACCCTTGTGTCCTCCCCGTGGGTTGGGGCAGATTGTTCCAGGATGCAGGTGGATTCTGCAGGGTGGGTACAGATTTTCCGCTTGGCGGTGGAGGGCGTGGGGTCATCAAAGCACTCCCCGTGAGGCCTCTCAGATTGTTTCCTGCGCAGCACCCAGACCGTGGTGTTTTCCCACGTTGATTTGCTCGCTCATCGGGAGTTGATGAGATGCCGACTGGGGGCCTCAGTGATGGGAACGTGAGGAAACGAAAGAAGCTGCAGTTCCCAGTCCAGCTGCGAAGGGGGGTGCGGAGGGTGGCCAGGTGTGGACGAAAACGCAAGCTGCTGTCTGCCCAGGAGGGGTCAGCATGAGATTGGGGGGGGGGGGGGGGCTGAAGGTCACTCTGACTTCTGCACCATTTCTAAAGCAACTTATTTCGTTTGCTCCTTACCACGTCCCTGTGAGGCGTTATTATTCCCATTTTAGAGATGAGTAAGTGGAGGCTCAGAGCAAATGGAGGCTCAGAGAAGTCAGATGACCTTGTTGACTATCACACAGCCAGTAGGTCGCTGAGGTGGGTCTTGAACCCCAAACAAAGTCCTCCGCCGTTGGACCGCCTGGCGGAGGTGGAACCTTAGGAGATGGGTGGGATTTGTTGGTGGGAGAGGATTCACGAGGAGGGGAAATCAGGTTGGAGTGAACTAGAGGCCTTGAAATCAAAAAAAGGAGGTCGGGTTTAGAGTTGAAGATACGGGGTAGCAATAAAAAGTGAACGAAGCCTTGGAATGGGCTGGGAAGAGCTATGCCCAGGGCCGGACCATGGCAGCATCCCAGGTGGTTGGTGAGGCCATCGGGCCTCTGGGTGGCGGGGCGGCAGTGCGGGGCTCAGGCTCCTTTAAACAGAGGGGAAGAGAAACCTCAACTCCTGCCTCCAGGAGAGCCAGACTGATGGTCAGTAGAGTGCCGGAAGTACAGCCTCTGCCCTTCCCCGCCCCCCCATTCATTCAACAGATATTCATGGAGCGCCTACTCTGAGCCAGGCACTGTTCCAGTCACCGGGGCGCTGGTGGTGTCAGGGGGAGGGGCACGAAGAGCCCACAAAGAATACTTCCTGCAGAGCTGTGAGTGAAGCAGGATGAGGCTGGGCCAAGTGCCAGGGTGGGCTTGGGGATGAGAGCGCAGGGTCACAGGAGCTGCAGACCGACCCAAGGGACCCCTTCCTGGCAGGGCTGTCAGGGGTGAAGGAACGGGTGACACCACCAAGGAACGTGCAGAGGCCCCCATGCTCCTTTCCCGAAGCCAGCTCCAGAGTCCTTGGTTCTCATGTCCACGTTCCGTGTCTCCGTTCAGCACGTGGTTTGAGAATTTGTGGGGGAGTGGCGAGGGCCATTGGAGGTGGCCGCGGGGAGCCATTTAGCTGGGACAGTGTGTTCCAGAACCTCGTCTGTACCGCCTCCTACGATGCCTCAGTTGTTTGCCTGTGTTAAGGGTTCATTTACAAGGGAATCAGCTTTAACCGCCTCCTAGGATGCCTCAGTTGTTTGCCTGTGTTAAGGGTTCATTTACAAGGAAATCAACTTTAACCGCCTCCTATGATGCCTCAGTTGTTTGCCTCTGTTAAGGGTTCATTTACAAGGGAATCAGCTTTAACCGCCTCCTAGGATGCCTCAGTTGTTTGCCTGTGTTAAGGGTTCATTTACAAGGAAATCAACTTTAACCGCCTCCTATGATGCCTCAGTTGTTTGCCTCTGTTAAGGGTTCATTTACAAGGGAATCAGCTTTAACCGCTGAGAAAGTAAATGTGAAAGAGGAAGGAAGGAAGGAAGGAAGGGTGCCTGTCCCTGGTGCCCTCCCTTTAGATTGTGGCTTTTCTTACCAGCTGGACTCCTGGCCCACTGGAGAGCACCCTGCTCTGTAGCAACCATATCTCTGAGCTGGCTGCTTGGATAGGGCTGCGTCGGGGGTGGGCTGTGGAGGCTGCAGCCCACCCACCCTTTTTGGGGGTGCTTCCCCGAGGAGGAGCCCCAGCACTGGGAAGCTCTGTGAAGCCATGGAAAGACCTTGGCTTGGCCTTAAGACAGACCTGGCTTCAATCTTCATTCTGCTGGGAGCTGGCTGTGTGACCTTGGGAAAGACTCTTGCCCTCTCTGAGCCTCAGTTACTGCCCCTGAGAAGTGGAGATGCTCGTTCCTCTGGAGGGTTTGTGATATGAGAGCTGCTAGTGGGCTCCAGGGGTACAGGTCCCATTCGTTCCTTTCTTCTCCCTGAGGTACTTGTAACTCAGGCTGGGTCCCTCACCGGCACCCACAGGCTCCACCATCGCAGCCTCTGCCCCCCACTTTCCTGCTGGGGGTGGGGAATGGTTGTCCCTCCCTTCAGAGCCGGGAGGCCCGGCTGGCCAGGCTCAGAGATGGCATCTGGGGACGTAATAATGATGAAGATACAGAATGCTCCCCGAGTTCCAGGCTGTGCCAGGCTTCACCTGTACTCACATTTACCAAGTCCTCACAACGACCCCGTTTAGGGAGGTGCCACGCTCCCCCTGTCATAGAGGAAAAAGCAAGTCCAGAGAGGTCAAGGCGTTTGCCCAAGGTCACTCAGCTCATGACATCAAGGCCAACATTGGAGCCAGGAGCCCGGCTTTGGAGTCTGTGCTCTTGACTTTCTGTCCCCTCTGGGGCTCCAGCTGTAAAGGTGGCAGTGCCCTGGGCGGGGAGGGTGGTCCTAATAGCCCCTGCGTGAGCCAGCCCACCCCGCGTTTCAGCCGGCGGAGCAGCTGCGAGGCAGGAGGCAGCTCGGCTGGGCCAGAGGCCCCGAGAAACACCCCACCGGCTGCCTCTGCTGCCTACGCCCCTGCCCCCGCCCCCAGTTCCTCCACCTGCTGAGAAGCGGCGCCCTTTGTCTTCTGCTTCCCCCGGCACTGCCCAGGTGTTCAGATTTCAGCCGGGACCTCCGTCAAGGATGGGTTTGCCGCGTGATCGAGCTGCTTTCCTCGTGAGCCAGTTGGCCGCCAGGCCTCCCTTGCCTCTTCCCTCCGTCCGGGGAGCGTTCTGGGCAATGGAGCGTGCAGCTGTTTACCTAACCGCACCCTGGCCCTCGCTAGGGGCTGCCCGCCCAGCCCCCCGAGCCTGGCCTCCCGGCCTGGAACAGGTGTTGCCGCTGGGCCGCCTTTCTTTTCTCTGCGCTGACATCTGAGGCCTGCAGAGAGGGTCTGTCATCACTCGCCTGTCAGGGCCACATGCACATCTGTTTCCCGTGTTCCCGGCTCTCTGCGCCCACTCGGCTCCCTGCTCTTCAGGGAGGGCCTGGCGGCCCCTCCTCCCCGGATCCAGGATCCAGGGGCACTTGGGCAAGGCGATAGGATGGGGGAAGCTTCCGGAAGGTGCCAGGAGAGGCTGCCCGGCTGGGCTGACACTGGCACCCTCTGCCTGGCAGCTGCTGGGAAGTGACTGGGCTTTGGCCTTCCCCAAGCTCTGACCACCTCCTCCGAGGGGAGGTCTCTGCTTTTCTTGGCGGATTGGGAGCCATCTGCTAGCGGAGTAAACTTTCCAGATGCGCCTTGTCTTAACCCTGGAGGTGATTAGAGGCAACTGGGATGGCAAGAGGTCTTCAAAACTCGGCCTCCCTGGAGGCAGGGAAGGGGAGTTTGCCCAGAGCCTTCTGGCCCCTTCTCTGCTTAGGTCTCTCTGGGTCCGACCCTTGGGAGGTTAACTCTGCTGTGGCTCTTCAGAGGGGTTGAAGGTTCTGGGCAGGTCTGCCTCATTGGCACTTTCTTTTGGCTGAGGAAGAGCCCGCGTCTGGAATTCAGGTCCATCTTCTGTCCTAGGTCCATATCTTGGCGGGGACAGTGGCGAGGGATGATGGTTCTGCCCTCTGCGAAGAGCGTTTAGCACCTTGGCTTCTGTTTGCCATGCTGTCCCCAGAGGGAGCCTCACCAGGGCCGTTGTGGAAGGAGCTTCTCCTGGCCATGTGACCTTTGTTCATTTCCCCATCTGTCAAAATGAAAGGTCTGGTCCTCAGGGGTCACAGGCGGTTTGCCTGCCACATGTGAAATCTGACTGGTGGTGCTGTGTTGAGAAGGATGCTGAGGCTGTGTCTGGACTTGCTGGGAAAATATCTAGCAATTTATTAACAGTTATTTTTTTTCTCTTTTCTTCCCCAGCTTTTTGAGATATAAATGACATACAGCAGGATGTAGTTTTAAGGTGTGCAGGGTGTTGATTAGATACATGTGTCTGTTGCGAAATGACCTCCATCCCCCCTGCCCCAAAGTTGCCATTTCTTTTTTGTGCTGAGAACATTTAAGATCTACTCTCTTATCAACTTTCAAGTATGTGATACGGGGGTCATGAGCTGTCATGCCCATAATGTACGTTTGGCCCCTTTGTTCAATATCTCCCCATTTCATGGGGTCTAGGTTTTAAAATTGGTATGTGATGCTGGGGCCTCGAAACACCAAGGTGTTCTGTCCTGGGGAGGATTAAGTATTACGGTCACAAAACCCTCACGGATCATCATTTCTCAGGCAACTTTATACCAGGAGGACCAACAAGCCCACAGCCTAAGGCCACTTTTGCTGGTTTGATCTTCCAGTAATACAAGGTAGTTAGAGGTATAAGTTTTGAAAGAAATTCTGCCAGTCCTGTGCCAGGGATGCTGGCGCAGTTCTGCCTCCTGGCCCAGCTCAGCCCTCCATCAGGGCTGCCCTGGAGAAACGTTTGTACCCATCCTACCCATTAGCTCTACAAACGTTTGTCTGCCTGTAGCGCACCAGGTGCTCTGTGAGCCCTTGGTGCTCTGAGGATGTGATGTGGAATCAGGCAGGCCCTGCCCTTGGGGGGATGGGGAATGGGGGGCGGGCGTAGGGATCCGGCTGTGATCCTGCACTGTGTTGAGTTCTGTGCTGGGGTCTTCTGGGAGCCCATAAGACGATGGAAAACGGGTATGTTCAGGGAAGGCTTCCTGGAGGAGGTGGCACCTAAGCTGACCCAAAGACTGAAAAGGAATCAGCCAGGTCCACAAGGGGGGTCATGGGGTCCTGACAGAGGAGCATGAGCAAAAGCCTGGATGTGGGGGAGTGGAATTTGCTGGAGAACCTTAAATAGTTCCTCTTGAAGAGGGAGGAGGGGGTGGGGTGGGAAGGGTTGGTAGTGTTTCGAATCCCTGGATGCACATTTGAATCAACTTCCCCAACCTGTTAAAGCAGAATCTCTGAGGGGTGGCCCTGGTGGCACTGGTATTTTAGAGCTTCTGGAAGATTCCAGAGTTGGGGTGAGAACTGCTCATAGAGATTTTGGAAGCACAGCCCAGGAGTTCGGGGCTTTTATCTTGAAGGTATGGCTTGGCAGTCGCCAAAAGGATTCTACTCATTTGTTCAGTCTGTCTTTACTAAGCGCCTACTGTATCCCAGGCACTATCTGAGCATCAGGACCCAGCAGTGAGCAAACCAGGCCTGTGCAGGGAGGGGCTGTGATGGTGGTGACGGAGTGGCGGGGAGTGGGGAGGGTTGGGGGCTGTCACCTGAGCAGTGAGGGGGGTCTGGCAGGGGCCTGAGGAACAGTGAGAAAGCCGGGGTGCCTGAGGGCAAGGCGGGGTTCCTCTCAGAGGCGGGCAGGGGCCGGTCAGGGGGACCTCACTGGGGAGCCAGGACTGTGGGCTGACCCTGAGAAGGCATTGTTTTTGTTTTGTTTTTAAATTGAGGTATAATTCACACCCTACACAACTCACCCTTTTAAAACGTACAGTGCAGTGGTTTTTTTTTTTTTTTTGCGGTACGCGGGCCTCTCACCGCCGTGGCCTCTCCCCTTGCGGAGCACAGGCTCCGGACGCGCAGGCTCAGCGGCCACGGCTCACGGGCCCAGCCGCTCCGCGGCATGTGGGATCCTCCCATACCGGGGCGCGAACCCGCGTCCCCTGCATCGGCAGGCGGACTCTCAACCACTGCGCCACCAGGGAAGCCCACAGTGCAGTGGTTTTTAGTGTATTCACAGGGCTGTGCACCCATCACCGCTACCTAGTCTAGAACCTTCCTATCACCCCCGAAGGAAACCCCCTCCCCATTAGGGGTCACTCCCCCTCCCCCAGCCCCTGACAACCATGAATCTCCTGTCTCCATGGATGTACCTATTCTGCATTTCGTCGGAATGGAACCATGCAGTATATGTGGTCTTTTAAGTCTGACTTTTGTCATTTATGTTTTCGAGGTTCATCCACGTTGTAGCATGAATCAGTACTTCAGCCCTTTTCGTGGCTGAATGCCATCCCACTGCATGGATAGAGCGCATTTTGTTTATCCATCCGTCAGCGGGTGGACATTTGGGCTGTTTCCACCTTTCGGCTGTTGTGCATAACGCTGCTGTGAATGTTCACAGGTGTACAGGTTTTTGTGTGGATCTGTGTCTTCTCCTGGGTAGATACCCAGGAGTGGAATTGCTGGGTCATCTGGTAATTCCATGTTGACCCTTTAAGTTCCACTTTCCCACTGGGGGTTTGAAGCAAGCAAATAACATGATATGACTTGGGTTTGAAAAAGTCACATTTGTGACTCCTTGAAGCTGTGTTCTGTCAACTCACTGGCCACCGTTGCACCTTCTGTGGCTGGTCTCCGTCCCTGGATTTGTTTGAAGCTGGGAGTTAGTCTTCTTCTCCCTGGGATAAGAGAAGCTTTATTAAGAACTGAGCTCACTTTGTTGTAAAGCAGAAGCTGACACACCCCTGTAAAGCAGTTATACTCCAATAAAGATGTTAAAAAAAAACAAACAGAAAGACTTGAGCTCTTGGGGATTTTGACTTGCTGTAGCTGCACCCCTGGAAATCAGAGGACCCAGATTCTGGCCCCAGCACTCAGTTGCCTGGGGTAAGACCCTCCACCTCTCTGGGTCTCAGTTTTCCCGTCTGTAAAATGGGAGCAGACGTTGGACTAGTAGCTGAGCCCCTTGGCTCCTACGCAGCTGTCAAGCTGTCTTCTTTCTGCACCTTTTAGCAGGAGTGGGACTGGGGGGTGGAGAGAGAAGACCCCTGGGGTCGAGGCCTAGCTTGGCCTCTGTGAGTCCAGCGTCTCTGAAGTTCTCTGCCTCATCACTGGCTGCCCCAGCCTCTTGCTGCCCAACCTGTTTGGTGTGGAACCCTGTATGAAATTGGTTGCTGGATTGGGTTTCCTTCCAGAGGTGCCAGCAACCTCGAATGGATGGCCCCAAAGTCCCAGTTGGTATTTGGTCCAGCAGAGCCAGGCAGGCATGCCGGGACTCCGGGCAGGAGCGCTGCCTCTTGGAGCTGTTTCTACCTGGCAGGTGAGAGTGAAGTGGGGAGAGCAAGCGGTCCAGGGTCCAAGGAAGACCCCTCAAAGGTCAGAGCCCACCAAGGCCACGTTGTCCTGCCCACCTCTTAGTATCAGTTGTTGGCAGAGCCGGTGAAAAGGAAGATCACTGAGGTTCTGTCCGCCCCCCTGGTCCCGATGCAGACACAGTGAGGCCTGAGGAGACCGTGGTGGCTATGGTGCTGACGCCGGCTGTAGCAGAAGACGCTGACGGTGCCCACCCTGTGCCAGCCACTGTCCTAAGAGCGCATGTAACCCTCTACCCTCTTCCCTAGACTGCCCGTTCCTCCTCTGGCCACGGAGGGCGGCGTGAACTGTCCTGTGGGAAGGTGGCATCAGTCTCGAATCTCCGACGAGGAGGCCGGGGCTCACGACCCTGAGAGTTTTGGGTTACGTGGCAGAGCTGCTGGTATGTGCGAGAGCCAGTGGTCTATCGCCCGGCCTTGGCCTCTCCCCCCGCCCGGGCTTGAGTGGCACCCGTGGGAGGAGAGGATGGGGGGCTGGCAGGGGCCCGCCCTGGTGTAGCCACACAAGGAGGCTGCCCTTGGACTCGTGCACCAGCTCCCCGAGGGGGCTGGCGTGGGGAGGGGTCCGAGCGTCGGCAAACTGCAGCGCTGTTTTATAAGCCTTCCCAGACCCGGTAAACCTCGCCCGGCTTCCAGACGAGGGTTCGCAGACGGGGATTAAGAGGCTTGTGAGGGTTCTGCCGCCGGGGAGGGATGGAGACAGGTGGGAGACAGGCGTGGGCTTTGCAGACTCCCAAATGCAGCAGCCCCGGGACGGGGAGGGGGAATCAGGGGTCCTGGTGTCCACGACCCTCCGTCCAAGACAAGGGAGGCCTGGAGGAGCCATTCAGCCTTTGAGGCTCAGATGGCCCGAGAAGGTGGCCTTCGATGGGCTTGGGCGCCAGCTCTTTTAATTCTGATTCCTTTGATGGCGGGACCTCTCCTTTGACGGCGGGATCTCTCCGCTCTCTCCGCTTGCCCTTTCCCTTCCGGAGGGTCTTGCTCAGTTGTATGCTGTTCTTTCTTTTGTGCGATTGTGCGATGCCCTGGGGCCATTGGACGGGGAGGCCCGGAATGTTCAGAGCAGTGTTCAGAGCGGGGCTCCCCAGGCAGGGCCCTCTGCCCTGAGCACCTAGGCTGCCACGGGGCCCCCAGCACAGGGAAGGCAGAGGTCAGGCAGCCTCACTGTGTGCCGTCTCCTGCATCCTGCCGGGGTCCGGGGGGTGGGGGCAGTGCCGTCCTGGAAACAGGGCCTCTGTCCTGTCTGTGCAGGAGCCAAGACTCCTTGGGGACCTGCACATCCCGGTCCAGAGAAGGGTGGCCCTGGCCCCCGGCCTGCATGCAGCCTGGCCTGGCTGCAGAGTCACCGAGCCGCCCCTCCCGCCAAGCGAAGGATTTCTTCTCTTGCCCCTCGCCCTCCTTCTCTTGGGAAACGGCATTTTCTTTGCTTTTCAAAACCGTGCAGGGGAGGCGGGAACCGGTGTTTGGAGCTCCCATCCCGTGGGGTGGGGTGGCCGGAGTCCTTCTCGTTGGCGGGCGAAACCCGGACCTCGCTCACCTGTCACTCGCCCCGTGGTGGGGAGGCGCCGGGCCTTCTCTGGGGTGGGCGCTGGCTTCGGGGCAGGTCCCGAGGAGGGGGCCCTGGGGGCCCTGGGATGGCCAGTCGTGCGGGCGTGAGAGGATGGCGCCTTTCCCCCACGTCCCCTGCCCCGCCGACTTACGCGCAGACACCCCGACACACCTCTCACACCCAGGCTCGCAAGCCTTTCCTGTGACACCCACTCCCTCGTTGCACGTGCGCTCACACTCACACTCACACGGCTGCGTGCTCTCTTGCACGGACACGGACACACTCGTGCACTCACACCCCCATCACACTCTCTGAGAGAGGGGTGTTCATATCTGTCACGATTTTGGATTAGTCTTTTTCTCTCTTGAATTTTGTCAGCTTTCGCTTCGTGAATTTCGAGGCTCCTGCGCGGTTATGATTGTTTCGTCTTTCTGATGAGTTGGCCCTGTCGTCGCAAAGACGTATCCCTCTCTCTCTGGCAATGTCTGTGTCTCGAAGTCTCTTTGATCGGAATCAGCCCCGTCTGAAAATCAAGGCCTCTGAGGTTCAGAGAGGGAAAGTGACATTTGTCTAAGGTCACCCAGCTCTTGGTGTCCGGGGTGGGATTCATGTCTCTCCGTGCAGCTCAAAAGGTTTCTCCACCCCACTGGCTGCTTTGGGTCAGCGGGTCTGAGAGAAGCCCCTTCCTGGTACTTTCTGGGTGCCTGCATTTTGACGTCACGATTGTCAGGTGGCCAGAGCTGTGTCCGTGCCCACCCTCAGCAGAGGACCCCCCAGGAGCCCCAGAGCCGAGCGCATCTGGCCTGCAGCCTGCGGAGCTCAGCTGAGCATGCTTGGAACATCCTTCGGAGATTTCTGGCCAAACTCTGCTCTGCAGCTCCTGGCCCCCCACCCCATTTGGTGAGATTGTTCTGAGCGTGTTGAGTGGAGCTTCCCAGGACTCACATGTAGAATTTCTCCTGGGGGGACAGCAGAAATGTCCCCCCTCGCTGGCTTCTCTGGTCCGTGTGGGCCTTTTGGAGCTCGTGCTAAATCCTCACTTTCCGGTGGCTTCGCCGCAGCCAGGCCCACGCCAGGAGATCCTCGGGGGCTCCTTGCCGGAGGCAGGCTGCCTGCCAGTGGTCCAAGCCAGCCCTGTTCCCGGGTCCCAGAGGAGAGCCACCTCCACCTCCCTGGGGCATACTGGGAAACTCTGGGACCTGTAGGGGGCCTGGGAGGGGTGTTGCCTAGGAGACGTTTGTGGGGAGAATTGACCCAGTGAGGGGACATATTTGCCTTAAGCTGTAAATAAGGGAGTCAAAGCAAAGGGATGGGTTGGTTCACTCAGCAGAGTTTTCACTGAGCCCCGACTATGCCCTGGATGCTGTGCTCAGAGTTAAGGACCATGATTGTGCCAGGTGTAGGGTATGAATATTGTTATTTATCTAATCCTAGACAGGGTTCTGTCCACTGTAAAACACATGATTGTTTTATATGCCACTAGGCAAGAAAAAATGCTGCTCCTGCAACCGACACTTCACCCATTGTAAGATTCATCCTGATTTCAGAGAGCTTAAAATGTAAAATAGATCGTGTGGGTGTTCAGATCAGCGAGATGGGATGATGGCGATGATGAGGAGACAGCAGTGGCAGCCGCCACATGTTAGATGCTTACAAGACGTTATCTCGCTGACCCTGTGAATAGGAACCTGGTGGGTGACCGAGGGAAGTTGGCGCCTGTCTTTCCTGCTGGGCCCTTTGGGGTGACTTTGCAAGGTCCCGCTGAGCCTGGATAGGGCCACGGTTGAGGCTGACACAGCAACACAGCTACACTGGGCCCCACGGGGGAGCAGTCAGCCTTGAGAGGCCTCTTGCCTTGTCACCTCCAGGTCTGGCACCGGGCAGCAGGGAGCGCCCAGCTGACAGGCTGACCCTGTGGTGTCCTGGTGCCGGGCTCCTTGCCGCGAGGGGCGTGACGGGATCCCTTGTGATTCTGGCTGCATTGGCGCCGGGGCCTCCGTCGGGCGGAACGTGGCATCGGCAGAAACCGGCAGCCGCGTGGCTCGGGGGGCCTGGCTGGTGGGAGGGGTAGGAGCAGGGCTGCCAGTGCCCCCCCCTCTTCCCCACCACCCTATTGGGGGCAGCTTCGGGCCAGACCAAGGTCCTAGGGAGGGTTCAGGGTCCCTGCCAGGACCCTGCAAACATAGGAGCCTTTCTGCTCTGGGGAGAGATACGCAAGGACGTCAGAAACTCGCTTCCCAGACTTCTCCTGGAAGGAAGCCCTCATTCCTCTACTCGGCATCACCCTGCTCTCCCAGCCACCCATACAGAAGCGGGGCTGGAGCCATGGCTCCAGGTGAGGCCGTGCTGGTCTGCTCTCCTCGGGCGGATGGTGTACTCTGGCCGAGGGTGTTCTGAAGTCAGACCTCGCCGCCCACCCCGCCACCCATGGGGTCCTCTGCATCGCTTCCCGGCTCTGAGCTCCAGGCTTCTCGCCCACACCCAGGGGCAAGCTGATGTCCTCCCTCAGGGGAACGGCAGGCAGCTGAAGCCCCCAGTGAGAGCCTGGCAAGCTGTCCAGACCCCGGAAATGTTTGCTGTGGTTACTGGGGGCAGAGGAAGGAGGGGTGTGTGAGGAATCTGAGGCCCCCCTCGGAGGGGGATGGGAAAGCTGGGAGTAGCCTGAGGCACCTGGGGTCTGAGCTGCCCTTGTCCCCTCCCTGGCCCCCCAGTGCTCATCTGAGAGATGAAGGGGGCATTCAGGTGGTCGACCCTCACGTGACCTCTGGCCCTGACAAGAGCCACGTTGGTATTTGGTGGCCGTCGGCAGGTATGTGCCACCTGACTGCTTGTCGGTCTGTGGGCCTGTTTCCTCATCTGTACGTGGGAATGACTGTAGTGTGTGTGTGTTACAGGGCTTGGTACGTAGTACATGCTCAATAAAGGTTGGCTTTTATTATTATTTTATTTTATTTTATTTTTATTTTTTTTTGGCGGTACAAGGGCCTCTCACCGTTGTGGCCTCTCCCGTTGCGGAGCGCAGGCTCCGGACGCGCAGGCTCGGCGGCCACGGCTCACGGGCCCGGCCGCTCCGCGGCACGTGGGATCTGCCCGGACCGGGGCACGAACCCGCGTCCCCCGCATCGGCAGGCGGATTCTCAACCACTGCGCCACCAGGGAAGCCCTTATTATTATTTAAAAAAAATGTTGTTGAAGTGTAGGTGATTTACAGTGTTGTGTTAATTTCTGCTGTACGACAAAGTGATTCAGTTATACATACATGTATTCTTTTTCGTATTCTTTTCCATTGTGGTTTATCGCAGGATTTTGAATATGGTTCCCTGTGCTGTACAGTCGGACCTTGTCGTTTATCCATCCTATATATAATAGTTTGCATCTGCTAACCCCAAACTCCCACTCCATCCCTCCCTCACCCCCCGCTTCCCTGGCAACCAGAAGTCTATTCTCTACGTCTGTGAGTCTGTTTTTGTTTCATAGAGCTGTTTATTTGTGTCGTATTTTAGATTCCACATAGGTGATATTGTACGGTATTTCTTTCTCTTTCTGACTTATCTCGCTTAGTACGATACTCTCTAGTTGCATCCATGTTGCTGCAAATGGCATTCTTTCATTCTGTTTTATGGCTGAGTAGTATTGCATTGTATGTATGTACCACACCTTCTATATCCATTCTTCTGTCAATGGACGTCTGAGTTGTTTCCATCTCTTGGCTATTGGGAGTAGTGCTGCTGTGAACATAGGGGTGCCAGGTATCTTTTCAAATTATAGTTTTGTCTGGATATATGCCCAGGCTCTTACTACTTTTGCTATCTGTCATTTAGTTTCCTCTCCAGCCCTCATCATTCTCGAGAGCTGACCCATAGACCTCAAAAACACAGGGATCTGGACCCCACGAGTGAGATGAGATGAACCAGCAGGGGGCACCTTTTGGCTCAGGACATGAGGAAGAGGGACACGCTAGAGTCAGGAGTTAGGGGAGTTACAGAGACCCATCATTCTCAACACTGTGTCCCCTTTCTTATATACAGATTTCTTAACCTCAAAACTCAATGCAGAATCTGGGGTGTATCTGCAATTTTCTGGGGATAGGACATCAGTGTCTTTTATTAGGCTCTCAAAGGGGTGTGCGACCCCCAAAGGTAAAGAGCCACCGTTACCATCTGCACCCGTCTGCAGACAGTCACAGCGCAATGCATGTGGGCTGACTCCTCGATACTCTTTGAAACCATCTGACTTGCTGCCACCATCATATCTTGACACGTGCTCTTTCTTCTACTTTTCTGCCTATTTTCCCACTTCTGGAAACCTCCTTTGCTAACTCCTACCAGCTGAAGTCTCCCCCCCGCTCCCCCAAGGGCCTAGGCCCTTGTTTGTATGCAGCTTTTTCCCAGTTGGTAATAATTAATCACTTTATTATGTGTGGTTTCATGTTGTCTTCTGATTGCTTCATATCTGTAAGCCCTGTCTCTCCAACTAGATGGAAAAAATAGCTAAAATTGGCATTTTTATCCTTGGACCCTCCATTGGTTTTTTTTTTTTTTTTTTTTTTTTTTTTGTGGTACGCGGGCCTCTCACTGCTGTGGCCTCTCCCGTCGCGGAGCACAGGCTCCGGACGCGCAGGCGCAGCGGCCACGGCTCACGGGCCCAGCCGCTCCGCGGCACGTGGGATCTTCCCGGACCGGGGCACGAACCCGTGTTCCCTGCATCGGCAGGCGGACGCGCACCCACTGCGCCACCAGGGAAACCCCCTCCATTGGTTTTTCTTTTGTGCATTGTACACAGCAATTCCTTACCAGCCGTGGGAGTGGCATTCCTCAAGAGCTCCATGGTTGGCAAAGTCAAAGTCTCAGAGAAAATAGGGAAAAAAACAATAAAGATGGTATTAAGTGTATGTCTTTAAAAATCACAGTAAATAAACTTTCTAGGAGACATCAAGTCAAAACACACGAGTTTCATCCACATTTAAAAACCTTTTCCGGGGACTTTCCTGGTGGTTTAGTGGTTGGGACTCTGCCCTTCCAATGCAGGGGGCATGGGTTCGATCCTTGGTTGGGGAACTAAGATCCCACATGCCATGTGGCCAAAAAATAAAATAAAAATAAATAAATAAAAATAAAAACCTGTTCCAGTAGGTTGCCTTTTCCTGAGTTTCCTTCCTCAGTGGGTGGGTGACATGAGGTGCTGAAGGAGAATTGTCCCGTAAGGTTTATTTCTTCTTGAGTCAGTTTTGGTAATTTGTGTTTTTCGGGGAACTTCTCCATTTCATCTAGATAGTCAAGTTAATTGGCACAACTCCTTCATAATATTCTCTTATTATCCTTTTAATGTCTGTAGGTTCTGTAATGATGTCCCCTCTTGCATTCCTGATATTGGTCATAGGTTCCTTCTCTCTTTTTTTCCGTGGATCAGTCTAGCTAGAGGTTTATCAATATTATTGATCTCCCAAAAGGTTTATATGTACAGACTATGCCTCTTTAATGATTTGAACCAGTCCTTTTGGGCTTGAAATGTAATTTCTTTTGCACTTGCATCCTCTCTTGCTCTATTTTTGAAATTGTAGACAAAATGTTGTGAAACCACCGGGCCTCTTCCAAGTTATTTATGCTTAAGGGAACATTTTCCAAGCCTGACCTTTTCTCTCTGTGTTGAGCCAGTGGATGTTAAAATGATTTCTGTCAGCCTGCCCTTGTGACTGCCACAGGTGACGTCAAGATGGTATGTTCTTTGCTTGAGGGGATTTTATCAAACCTCAGATAAGTCAGAAAGATGCTAGACTTAATTTTTTTTGTGCAGAAGAGAAAAAGACATTATATCAGAACTGCAGATAGTGACGGATTGCTGGCTTTTTTATATATTGGTGGCTCTGTTATTTAGAACATACATATTCAATAATGTTAAGTTTCACTTTTTATTATACAAAGTATCCACTGTTTAAAATGTTGG
This sequence comes from Physeter macrocephalus, assembly GCF_002837175.3. NCBI lineage: Eukaryota > Metazoa > Chordata > Mammalia > Artiodactyla > Physeteridae > Physeter > Physeter macrocephalus. The sequence goes on along the minus strand of NW_021145375.1, from coordinate 29,558 downwards.
TGTCCATCCATGCTTTTGCTACAAAGTATATTTCGTCTATAACCTGACTGAAACTTTTGCTTCTCTTGTCTTTGCATTTATGACAAATCTCAGAGTGTCTCTTTAGTCCTGGGAGGAAGCTTAGTGATCCTTGAGTCCAACCTCCCTCACTTTATCAAAGAAAGCATAGGGAGGGGAAAGGACTTGCCCATGAGCACAGAGAATATTAGAGGCTGAGGCAGAGTGCCAGTGTCCTGGGACATTTCCAATTCATCAGCTAAGGCTATCCCTCCCGTCACAGATATCTTGATATTTTTACATTAGCAATTTGAGGGCCTGTGGAAGGCCGGTCCCAGCTGCTAAGCCATGGGGACTCCCCAGCCCTAAGCACAAATGGGGGGCTCACGAGGGTGAGGCTGCATGGTGAACAGTATCCTTCTGTGAATCCACTGCCCCTCCATCTTCACGGCTATCTTGTGTCCTCTCAGAACCATGGGAATTATTTCTGGGTGAGTTGTATTCTTTAAAAAAAAATTTTTTTTTTTTCCAATAACAGCTTTGTTGAGATAAATTTGCAAACCATAAAATTTACCTTTTTAAAGTGTACGATTCAGTGGTTTTTATTATAGTCACAAAATTGTGTGACCATCATCACTGTCTAATTTTAGAACATTTTTCATCACCTCTAAAAGAAACCCTATTCTCCCCTCCCCCCAGCCCCTGGCAACCCCTCATCTCCTTTCTGTCTCTATGGATTTGCCTCTCCTAGACATTTTATGTAAATGGAATCATACAATATGTGGTCTCCTGTGTCTGGCTTCTTTCACTCAGCATAATGTTATCAAGGTTCACCCACATTGTAGCGTGTGTCAGTACTTCACTTCTTTTCATGACCGAGTAGTAGTCCTTTGTATGCATAGGCTACATTTTGTTTATCCGTTCAGTGGTTGATGGATATTTTGAGCTGTTTTCATCTTTCAGCTATTGTGAATAGTGCTGCTTTGATCACTCATGTACAGGTTTTTGTGTGAATGTATTTCTTTTCTCTTGAGGGTATATGTAGAGTGGAGTTGCAGGGTCGTATCATAACCCTAGGTTTAACCATTTGAGGAACCGTCAGATTGTTTTCAAAGAGGCTGTACAGGGGTATATGCCCACCAGCATGTGCGATTTGTTTTTAGAAGAAGAGCAAAAAGCAGGTGGGCAGGTTTACGTTTATTTGTATATCAGTAACAGTATACATTCAATAAATATTAAAATTCTTTTCCATCCTTGAGGCTTCATATCAAAACATGGTTTTAATACTTAAAAAAAATTTTTTTTTTTTTAATTGTAAAGGTGACAAATCCCAGCTGTGTGGTCTTGGGCAAGTAAATTAACCTCTCTGTGCCCTGGTTCCTTCTTCTGTGAAACATTTGTGATTGTACCTGCCTCAAAGAGGGTGTTAAGTAAATTAATGCATATAAAGTGCTTGGTATCTGGCAGTTAGTAAACCCCATAGAAGGGCCAGCTATTATTTTCATTTCATGATTCCATTATTATTGTAGGGATTTGGGGAAGTACGAGAAGGAATAGAGGAGAACTACTCCCGCAGGCCAGCCTCAGTACCTGCTCTCCACAGTAGCTCAGAGACAGCTGCTGTTAACATTGTTATTTGTTTTCTCCTGGGCATTTTCAATGCATTCTTGTTTCAAAGTTGAAATGAAACTCTGTGCAGTTGTGCATCTTGCTGTTACTGACTTAATGTCCCAGCGTAAACATTTCCCAGTGTTGTAAACACAGCGTTAATGTCAGTGAGATAGACTCCCAAATAGAGGGCCATCATTTAACCCCACCCCCCCTTCCTCCCCCCTCCCAAGAGTGAACATTTAGGGAGCACAGAGCCGCTTATGCCACTGTAAAGTATATTTCAGGCAAGGCTGTGTAAGCTTTTTGGCTAGAGGAGATTTCCCTGACCTCATGACAGGCCTCGGGGGCGGGTATGGTATGGTGGCCAGGAAGGACTCAGGCCCTGAGCGAAGTTTCCAGAGCTTGTGGGCCTGGGTGGGAACATGCAGAGGAAGGGCACCTGGAAAGAGAAAGGAGGGACCAAGGGCAGCTGACTTAACAGTTTCAGATCTTTTTCTGAAGTCTAACACGGTCTGTGTTGAAAAGGTAGACAGTAGAGATACAAGGGAAGTCATAAAAATTACCCAGAATTCTGCCACTCAGAGCTTCCAGCCTCTTTAAACGCACGTATGTGCGTACACACGGATGCACACACTGCTGGAGGTGGGATCATAGTGCATGATGTGTCTTCTAGTCTTTTCCACCTAGGACATCATGAATGTTTTTTAGAGGGGCTCGGACTGCGGACTGTGGACCAAGATGCCTGGGTTCTACTTGGGGCTTCACCCCTTACTAGCTGTATGTCCTTAGGCCAGTTACTGAACCTCTTTGTGCTATGATTTCCCCATCTGTAAAGTGGGGTAGTAGCAGTCTTTATCTAAGGTTGTTTTGCAGGTTGGACAAGCTATAACAGGTGAGAGCGGCAGGCTAGCTGTTATCCTGTGGTTCCCATGTCGATTAGTATCCTTTGAGAATAGGAATTTTATGGGCGACCCTGGGTCACCTGTTGCTGGACACCCAGCTTGTTTCTGGTTTGCACAGATGTGGCAGCTCTGCAGTAAGCCTTCTTGAACCTCAGCTGCCCCTCGGCTCCCTCCACCCTGGGCCTGTCCCCCACTCTCCCAGCTTGGCTCTTACTGGGTGACCTCAGGGGCTGCCCTAGCATGGATTCATCAGGCAGTGGGGAGCCTGGGGACCCCCTGGCCTCATGGCTAGCCATGCAGCAAGTGGCCAGAGGGCTGGGAGACCAGGAGGGGGAAGTTTTCTTTGGCAGCCTCTGAGCAGCTCCCCTGGACCGGCTGTGGGCAGGGATCCGGGCAGGAGGGGAGCAGGCACGGGGGTGCAGGCGGCCTGTCTCACACCTGGGCCTCTGCTGGAAACCGCCTCAGCCCTTTTGGGAGAGAGGTGGGATTTGAATACACGCCTTCCCAAGCAAGAGTGAACCCTGTTCTTGGTTCTGCTGGCAACGCCTGTCCTCCTCCCCACCCCCAGGCAGCTGGCAAGTCTTTTTTTTTTTTTTAAATAAATTTATTTATTTTATTTGTTTATTTTTGGTTGTGTTGGGTCTTCGTTGCTGCGCGCGGGCTTTCTCTAGCTGCGGCGAGAAGGGGCTACTCTTCATCGCGGTGCGTGGGCTTCTCATGGCGGTGGCTTCTCTCGTTGCGGAGCACGGGCTCTAGGGGCGCGGGCTTCAGTCGTTGTGGCACGTGGGCTCCGTAGTTGTGGCTCGCGGGCTCTAGAACACAGGCTGAGTAGTTGTGGCACACGGGCTTAGCTGCTCCGCGGCATGTGGGATCTTCCCAGACCAGGGCTCAAACCCGTGTCCTCTGCATTGGCAGGCGGATTCTTAACCACTGTGCCACCGGGGAAGCCCAACTGGCAAGTCTTGATAAAGCCTCTGCTGTGGGGAGACCACAGGGGCCCCTCTGGTGACAGCATACCCAGCAAGCAGGCTTCAGATGAGTTTACTTTTCCGGGCTGATAAGCCTTATTGAAAGAATAAGGAAAAATATGGAGCACCTACTGTGTGCTCCTCGTGTTCCTGCGTTCATTCAGTTCTTCAGTTTCTGTTTACTGAACACGCATTGTATGGTTAGGTGTCTCGGAGAGCAGGATAAATATGCCATCTTGTTGAACACTCACAAGGTGTTAGCCTTCTTTGTTTAAAAATGTGTTATTTTGAGATAATTGTGATTTCACATATAGTTGTGAGAAATCACCCAGTTTTCCCCGGTGGTAGCATCTTCTGTAACTATAGTGCAACGTCACACCCACGAGATTGACACAACCCGCCCATCTTATTCAGATTTCACCAGTTTTACACGCACCTGTGTGTGTGTCCATGTGTGTGTTTGTGTCTGTGTGTGTTTGTGTGTGTCTGTGTGTGTGTGTGTGTGTGGTCTCTGTGTATGTTTGTGTCTGTGAGACCTGTTTCATTTTACAGAGAGGAAGTGCTGCTCAGGGACCAAGGCCTTACCCGGGACCACGCAGCCAGGTCGCGGAGAGTTGGGTCTCCCATCTGGACATCCTGACTCCACATTCCTGAACTGCTTTGGGAAAAAAATCACCTTTACTCTTTGCTGCTGTTCTTGGACTTGGTAGCCCCACTGGTCTCTGCTGGAGCTGTGAGCTGAGACCCCTAGGGAGGCTAGAATCCTAAGGCGTGGGTGCTGAGGTTGCTGGCTCCTCCATTTCACAGACGAGAAAACTGAGGCTCAGAGAAGTTAATGGGTTTGCTTACCATCACCCAGCTAGTCAGGGGCTGGTCTGGGTCTGCTTCTTCCGGGTCCGCACGTGGCAGTGACCACAATGAGCTGCTTTTTTCAAGAGGTAAAAGGACAGAAGACACTGTTGATCACAAACACCAGGCTCAGGATTCAGGTCGGTTACCAGGGAGATGGTGGGGGCCTGCGGGAAGGTTTCTGAGCAGGAGATGGCTCCGGAAGTGTGCGAGGTGACCTCAGACACTTAGCATGCCCCCAAGTGTGTGCCAAGGAACACTAACGACTCGGGTGTTGGCATGATTTTTTTCCTTATTCACGTACATTTGGGAAACAGTAGATTAAAGGAAGCTAAACGGGGTTGTGTGCTACAGGACTTATCAGTGCCTTTAATGCACTGACATGCCCTGTGACCCTCTAGGCAGGGGAAGGGCTTCTGTTCCGCACAGTGTATTTCAGGAAGTACTTAACAAGACACTCTCCAGTGTGAGATGCTGAGGTTCTGATGCCAGGGCTGAGGTAGGCACAAGTGCCCAGGGAGCAGGATGCAAGCGGCCGAAGTCTTCGTATTGGTTTAAAGAGGAGGCTGGTGGGGCTACAAGCGAGCGTGCAAGGCGGGCGTAGCTCTGCCGGGGCCGGTCGTAGGGTCAGTGGCTCTCAGATCAGCGTGAAGTCTCCTTCCCAGCATAGGAAACACTTCAGAGATAATGTAAAGGGCAGACACGGGGATGCAGGGCTGTCCACCCACCGTGATCAGGCCGTGTGCCCTGGTGTGTGGATGTGCTCAGTTGGGGGAGAAACAGGCACAGATGAAGCCAGCCAGGTTGACAGAATTTCAGGTGATTTATTATTTCTAATATAAGGTTTTTGTTTGTGTTTTTGTTTTTTCTTAAACCGACAGAGGAGGTTGGGCTCCATTCACTGGGGCAATAAAAAGCCATTGTGTGTTTGGAGAGAGCAATGTAACAGAAGTGGTTTTATTTTTATTTTATTTATTTATTTATTTTTTGCGGTACGCGGGCCTCTCACCGCCATGGCCTCTCCCGTCGCGGAGCACAGGCTCCGGACGCGCAGGCTCGGCGGCCACGGCTCACGGGCCCAGCCGCTCCGCGGCATGTGGGATCTTCCCGGACCGGGGCACGAACCCGCGTCCCCCGCATCGGCAGGCGGACCCCCAACCGCTGCGCCACCAGGGAAGCCCCAGAAGTGGTTTTATTTTATTTTATTTTTGAAGTAGCACATTTTTATTTTTATTTTATTTTTTAAATACATCTTTATTGGAGTATAATTGCTTCACAATACTATGTTAGTTTCTGTTATACAGCAAAGTGAATCAGCTATACATGTACATATATCACCATATCCCCTCCCTCTTGCGTCTCCCTCCCTCCCACCCTCCCTATCCCACCCCTCTAGGTGGTCACAAAGCACCGAGCTGATCTCCCTGTGCTATGCGGCTGCTTCCCACTAGCTATCCATTTTACATTTGGTAGTGTATATATGTCCATGCCACTCTCTCACTTTGCCCCAGCTTCCCCCTCCTACCCCGTGTCCTCAAGTCCATTCTCTACATTTGTATCTTTATTCCTGCCCTGACACTAGATTCATCAGGACCTTTTTGTTTTTTTTTAGATTCCGTATATATGTGTTAGCATATGGTATTTGTTTTTCTCTCTGTCTGACTTACTTCACTCTGTATGACGTTAGCATATGGTATTTGTTTTCCTCTCTGTCTGACTTACTTCACTCTGTATGACAGACTCTAGGTCCATCCACCTCACTACAAATAACTTAATTTCGTTCCTTTTTATGGCTGAGTAATATTCCGTTGTAGCTTGTGCCACATCTTCTTTATCCATTCCTCTCTCGATGGACACTTAGGTTGCTTCCGTGTCCTGGCTATTGTAAATAGTGCTGCAGTGAACATTGGGGTCCAGGTCTCTTTTTTAAAAGAAGGATTTTTCTGAGTGGCGTTAGGCAGGCAGGTTGGGAGAAGAAAAGGAAACGGGTATAACCCCCTTGGGAGGCGGCTGCCATAACCCAGGCCTGGGCAGCAGTGGGCGCTGGATGTAGCCTCACAGCTTCTTATTTTCCCCGTGGCCCAGAGACGTTAAATCACTTGCCCTGAGTCATACAGCTGCCAGTCTGCAGACCCAGGACTTGGATTCAGCGCTCTGATTTCAGCGTCTTGGGACACTGCCACGTGGCACCTAGCTGTCTTCATCTGCAGTGTATTTTCACCACCATTTGGGGTATGCACTGCCGATCAACCCTGTAGAAAACAGGACTGCAGCGTGTGTGTGCGTATCCGGGTGTCTGCTGCAGCATCGCGTGTGGTAGCGGAAATTTACCCTGTGCATTTCTCTGTGGCAGAGAAGCTTCAGGAGGTCCCAGGCACTGTGCTACCGTGAATATCATGAGAAGGTTAGAAAGAAGGAGAGCTTGTTGTCGAAGGAGAGCTTGTTGTCGTGAAAGTTAGCAGCTGCCGTTCGTGTCACTTCTGGTCCGCATCCCTTGTTGGATGCCTTTCGGGCCAGAAACGTGGCTGAATTTTTTCAGCCTCTTAGTAAGACTCTTTAGGGCTGATGCTGCATTTTACGTAACACCTCAGCAGGGCCGGGGGCAGCACCGTGGAATCAAACCCTGTCCCGTCCCTGTGGCACGATGTGAATTCCCGGTGGGAAAGAAACCGGGACTATAAATAGCCTGCAGGCAGGGCACGTTTTGCTGACAAACGAGCGCAGAGCAGTTTTGGTCTCCAGAACTTTTGGAGTTGGGGCTTGTAAGGATTGGGGGATCCGTGTTATGAGTGCCGCCCCTGAGGCCATGCCCGTGTGATGTCGAGTCCTGGCTCGAGGAGAGTCGAGGTGATGGGAGAGAAAGCCGCTCTCCTCTCTGGACTTTTGTGTTTATTTGAAGACGGAGAAAAGTGGGGAAGGGGCTGCGTCTGATTGTATGGAGAGAGCAAGGGATTCGAATGGCCGGCTTTTTTACCCACGTGCTCCTGCACTGTTTGACTCGTGCAATGAGTGTGTGTTACGTTTTTCAATTTCAGGAGAAAAGGAAAAAATGACCCCCTTGTGTGCCCAGGACTCCCCTCGTGGTTGGGGCATTGGGGATTTTTTTAAATTCAGTCTGAGGTTTTTATGTTATTTTATTTTTAACTTTTATTGGAGTATAGTTGGTTTACAATGTTGTGTGAGTTTCAGGTGTACAGAAAAGTGAATCAGTTACGCATATACATATATATCCACTTTTAGATTCTTTTCCCATATAGGCCATTACAGAGTATTTTTTAAAATTTTTTTTATTTTATTTATTTATTTTCCTTTTTTT
>NW_021145375.1:311-21769 GCF_002837175.3 Physeter macrocephalus | reverse complement strand
CGAACCCGGTTCCCCTGCATCGGCAGGTGGACGCGCAACCACTGTGCCACCAGGGAAGCCCCCCTTTTTTTTTTTTTTTTTTTTTTTGGCTGCGTCGGGTCTTAGTTGCAGCACACGGGATCTTTGTTGAGGCGTGCGGGATCTTTTCATTACGGCGCGCGGTCTGCTCGGGTTTCTCTCTAGTTGCAGCTCTCAGGCTTCTCTCTAGTTGTGGCGTGCGGGTTTTCTCTCTCTCTAGATGTGGTGCGCGGGCTCCAGAGTGCATGGGCCCTGTAGTTTGCGGCCCGCGGGCTCTCTCGTTGAGGCACAGGAGCTCAGTAGCTGTGGTACTCGGGCTTAGTTGCCCCGCGGCACGTAGGATCTTAGTTCCCAGACCAGGGCTCGAACTCGCGTCCCCTGCGTTGGAAGGCGTATTCTTTACCACTGGACCACCCGGGAAGTCCCCATTAGAGTATTAAATAGAGTTTGATCTGAGGCTTTTTCAAAGTCAGCTTGTCTCCACCGCGAACGGGACCCAGCCTGCTCTCCCCACCGTCGCTGGCAGCCAGGCCTGCCAGACCTTGAGCAGCTCCATAAATTCCTCCAGTGACATGCTGTCATCCTGTGCAAATGCTCCCCGGCAGCCCTGGGAGGAAGCCCCGGACGCCGCGTGTTTAGACGGGGTGGGACCTGCTGGAATTTGCGTTCTCTCATCCAGAAGCTAAAGGGATCTTTTATTAAGGTCAGCATAATCCATTTTTAACTGAATTTGAAGGTCACTCTGTGCTTGGGGTTCTCCTGCGGCTGCAGGGAGTGACTGTGTGTCCACCGCATTTGGGGACTGGCCATGAGTCTTGGAGATGGTCTTGCTGCGCTAGGGGCCAAGCAGTGCCCAGGGAGTCTCCAGACCCCGCTGAGGACCCACTGGCTATCTGGTCACCTTGGACCATCAGCTTCAACGTCTGTGTCTCCTTGGGGTCAGAAGGGGGGCGGATGCGATTCATTCATTGATCAACCATTCATCGAGCACCTTCTGTGTGCCAGACGCGGTGGAGGGCAGCAGTCCCGAGGAGCTCAGAGCCTGGTGGGGAAGCTGGACAGACGGGCAGACGATTCCAGGACAGTAGGACAAGAGCCGAGCCGGGGTCAGCCCCAGGGGAACAGACTGGGAGCACAGGCAGGCCCTCACTTAGCTGGGGAAGGGCGGGGAAGGCTTATGACCCCCAGGGCCCTTCCAGCTTTAAAATCTTGACTCTGTATCTCAGTTTAGGGCCTCAAATCCCAAAGAAATCAGCTCACCGAATTGCAATTCAAGAAGAAACGTAACAGGGGCTGTGTTTCTCCAGCCTCTGACGGTCCCGAGAGCATCAGCCCCTCAGCAGGGCACCTGGTCACTTGGCGGTTCTGTCCCGGGATCAAGGCCATGTGTCACCCAGGTCAGGGAACCTGGTCCTGGTGTCCCCGCTCTGTGTCACCCTGGAGCGAAGGCCCTTAATCCAGGGCCTCTGTCTCCCGGTTGGCAACATGGGAAAATTCTGAGAGCTCTGATAGCTGGAAAAGGGCGGCTCGTCCATGCAGCACAGCTGTACCAGGGCTGACCCTCAGCCTCGTGGCTGGAGCTGAGCTGGTCCGATCAGAGCAAAGTCAGCATGATCTTACTCCGCCTTCAATGTGTGATGCGTGTAGAGGGCAATTTCTGGATTCAGTCAATGACAAACTGAACGTTTTTTCTCCAAGGAGGCAGCAATTCTTACTTCCAGCCAAGCGTGCCTTTTCTTTTTTTAAAATTTAATTAATTTATTTTTGTTGAAGTATAGTTGATATACATTGTGTTGGTTTCTGCTGTACAGCACACGGATTCAGTTACACATACATGTGTCCTTGGGTGAATCCTCCTACATGGAGGATGCTGTACGTTGAGCTGTGGTCCTCGGGTCCTCGCTCCTGGTGCCCGTTTGGAGGTGAAAGGAGGGAAGGAAACAGGCAACCCTGGTTGCGTCCAGCTCGCAGCCGTCCCGTAGCGCTGGGGGGCTCTCAGGATCACGGGACAGGTCACCCCAGCCCCCAGCCATGGGGACAGGGGCTCACAGAGAAAGGAGCTCACATGTCCCTAGATGTGAAAGAGAAAGGGATCTTCGTCTGCTGGTTGGATGAATGGATGGATGAGAGAGGCCGGCCCAGTGCATTCACCGGGCAAACATTTTCTAAGTGCCGGCTGCAGGCCAGGCCCTGTCCCGGGACGGGCAGGAGGCGCAAAGCCATGAACAACACCAAGTCCCTACACGCCCGGAGCTGACCCTGCAGCCAGGGAGACGGGCGGTAAAGAGTGGACAGGCTGAGCATGCAGCACGTCCGATGGTGGCTGGTGGAGAGGTGAGACAGTTGGGCGGGTGGGAAGGAGGTGGTCCGGAGTCCTGCCGGCCGGAGGCCGGACTTGGGGATGGACGCTGACACCTCCCCCCAGGGGAGGCCCTGGTGGCTTCAGAGGTGCTCCAGACTTCCCCCAGACAACCCTGGTCGCCGCCGTCTGATTCTGACGAGAAGTGCGGAGACCCCACCCCCAGTACACACGCTTGGGCTCCCCGCTCCCCAGGTCCCGGTGCTGCCTCCCGGCCAGACCTCCCCTGTGCTGGCAGGGTGTGCGCTGGGGCGTGGGACTCCACCGTCCCCCAGTGTGGCTCACATGGAGCTGGGCACGGACACCAGTCCTTTTGACCAGAAACTCAGGGGAGGGAGTTGTGTTTATTCTGAAGTGTAATCACCCTCTCCAAGAATACAAAACAGAGGTCCTACTGTGTTTATTTTGTCAGAGGCATATTGGCTTAGCTGCGAAGAGAGACAAGTTTCTGCACCGAGATCCTCCTCCTTTATTTCTGTGTAAATATGCAGTTTTTTCTTGTCTGTCAAAAGTGCTTTGGGTGGGAACTCGGAGTTTGCACCTCTGCCCTTTTTTTTTTTTTTTTTCCTTCTCTGAAATCTAAGTTTGGGAGCTCAGGATCCAGAAAGGATTAAATGGGGACATTCTGTCCAGAGGGTACGCTTTGTCCACTCAAAGTGCCTCAGCCAGGGGTAGCAGGAGAAGGATTTTGAGCAGGGGCCTGATGTGACCAGAGACAAAGCCGACTCCTGTGTGGAGGCCCAGGTGGCGTCTGGAGCCTAGTGACTGGGAGAGCAGGCAGGAGGCTACTGCAGTGGTCCCAGCACAGACGAGGGGGCGACGCGGACGGCAGCTGGGGGATGGGGCAAGCCAGGCCTGGAGACAGACTTCTAGGCTGGAAGACGTGATCACCATGTCTACCTGACTTTGCCCTGCTCTGCTTTCCCCTGAATAAAAATAGCCAGGACTGTCACCCTTCCCTCTACCGTCTGAGGACAGGATCACCTTCTCCCTCACCTGCTCCCGGACACCTTGTCACTCTCTTCTTCCAGCTTCCTTCCCCCTTCAGATACACTTGGGTCTCATTTTTGTCACTAACGGAGCTTGTCCTTGTGGGCCAATTTGACCTCTCTCTCCGGGGCTCCAAGTTCCTCCTGGGCCAGGGGCCTCTTGGAAGAATCCTTGAATGTCTTCCGTATCTCCAGTCTCGGGCGGCCAGGCCAGCGTCACTGATCTCTACTACTTTAGTGTCATAATAAGGATAATTAATATTTGTGGAGTGTTTCCTAGGGACTTTCGTCTCGTTGTCTCAGTGGCTGCACAGATGCTCTGTTTCGGGAGAAGGGAAACGAGGAAACTTCGCTCAGAGAGGTCATTTGCCTTCCCCCACGTCACACAGCTGTCCTGCGGAGGCCAGACCTGAATTCAGGGCCCTGGTCTCTGAGTCCCAAGCCCTCTCCCCTGGGCCAGCATTTCCTGGTGTGATTGATGCTGTTAAATGGCTGACGTCTTATAAGGAGCCCAGAGATGCAGGTGTAACTGACCATGGATCACACGGCAGGAAAGCTGTCCTTCAGGCTCCACTTCTGATTTTATGGCAGGGAGACATCTCAGGCCTGGAGTCTTATTCAAATCTCTCTCTCTCTCTCTCTCTATATATATATATGTGTGTGTATATGTATATATATTTTATGTATATATTATTGTGGTCACATGGACATAAAGTAAAATTTGCCACAAACTTGTGAATTTGTTTTCCCTCAAAGGCTTTTAGATTTTGGAACTGAGGATGAAGAAAGTAGTGCTTTCGAACGAAATCCCTAGATATATTTCCCTTAACCATCTGTGGGTGGTGAATGATGCTGTTTCTTTCAATGTTTAGAAGGTTAAAAAAGTGAGTTGCAAAGGAAAATTTCAGATAAATGAGAGCCTGGTGGGTGGTCTGGGGCCTTAACCAAGATCCGGGAGGTGGGGTGGGAGGATGCCTGCCCCCCAGCGGGGAGGACCCCCCTGGACGGGGTCCAGGCCTGCGGAGGCCCGTCAGCTCTGTGGTCCGCAGTGTGGAAGAGCTGGGGTCCAGAGCTGCCCCCCCTGCCCAGCGGTGGCCAGGTTGGGTGGTGAGGGCCGGGGCGGGCTGTCCTCCTCACAGACGCTGTCGTGCCGGGGCCCCACTGCCTTCTGGAATCCGGCACCGTCCCAGGAAGGAGCCGAGTGCCAGGGTCTCGGGGAGTTTCCCACAAGCCACCTTCCCGCTGGAGCCCGGGTAAGGCTCCGTGGCATCAGCGCGGGCTGTGGACACCAGCGGCCTGCTGAAGGCCCGGCCTGGCTTCCTGAGGCCAGGAGACTGCTGCCTGGCGGCAGCGTTGCTGAATAGGTGCCTGTTTTCAGTTCTCACAGTCTTGGGGCTGTGAGCCTTCACGATGCACCGTGATCCTCCGGGTGGACCCACGGAAGAAATTGTGTGCCCCCGCCCCCCGCCAGGAGACCCACGTGCCTCTTGGAAAGGCCTCTGTGGTTCTGGAGGCCGAGCGTGTCTGGGATGACTTTGCTGACGGCCTGGGAACCTCCATTTGGACGGAAATCACACCCAGTTCCCTTCGTCTGCTCTCTCCTGAGAGCCCGGATGTGGTCTCCCCAGGCCCAGGGTGGAGTGAGGCCGGGCGTCCAGGTGGGACGGGAGGATGGGGGTCTGGCCTCACCCCGCCGCCCCCCTGGTGACGGGCTGCGGGCCTCCTGGCCGCGCCCCAGCCCCTCGGGGAGGCCGGCCAGCCCTCGGCCTCTCCCGCTCCCCCCCCGCGCCGACGGGCTGCGGGCCTCCTGGCCGCGCCCCAGCCCCTCGGGGAGGCCGGCCAGCCCTCGGCCTCTCCCGCCCCCCCCCCGCGCCGGCCCCCCCCCCCCCGCCTCCAGAACATCTGTGCTTCCGGGGAGGGAGGCTCCCAGCCCCAGCGGGGCCCCACGGAGGATTGCTTCCCAGATGCTGTGGCTCCTCTGGCCCTAGTCCTCCCTTCCGGGAGCCAGACCTCGGGGCACCTGAGCTCTGAATTCCCACCTGGCTCCGGGGCCTCTGCCCCGGGGCCCCACCCCTGTCCTCTTCCTTCCAGCTGTCCTTCTTGGCACCCGGTTCCCGACGGCCACTCAGACAGAGGCTTGAAAGGGCCGGCCTTGACCTGTGGGCCTTCTAGGCCTGCAGCTCCTCTGCAAGGGCTGAGCATCGGGCCTGCTCGGGGTGGGGGGGGGGTCCTGGCAGCCACGGGCACACTCGTGTTCACGGCCGAGGAGAGCTTAATGCAGGGGCTGTGTGCCCAGGCATGGGTAGGTGTAGCGAGAGCACGGCGGGCAGCTCCCTGAGCCGGTAAAGGGCAGCAGGGGCAGCCCCGGGGCCCGAGGGCAGGAGGACGGAGCTGTCGGCGAGCCATGGGGTCTGTGTGCAGGGCCATGCACTGGACGCCGGGCGCGGCCGGTCCATGTGTCCCTGCAGGGAGGGTGATGAAGCAGCCAGTACGCTGCTCTCCTCTCCTCTGCCGGCCCCTCCCACCGGAAGCCGGAGGGCCAGGGCCCACCGAAGCACGCCGCCCAGATCTGCCTCGCAGGACGCAGAGCCGGGGGCAAGGAAGGCAAGAGCCTGGCGCCGCTCCCACTTTACAGATGAGGAAGCCGAGGCTAGGGCCTGCGCTTGTCTTTTTTTTTATAACAGCTTTGTTGAGATAGAATTCACACACCACACAGTTCACCCATCTGCCGGGTACAACGCATATTCACAAGGGTTGGCATATCCGCAAGGTCGTGTAGCCATCACCGCTGTCTGTTTCAGAGCACGTTTATCACCCCGAAGAGAAACCGTGGCCCTGGGAACAGTCACTCCCCGGTCTCCACTCCACCCCGCAAGCCCTAAAGTGATCTCGGATCTTTCTGTCTGTATGGATTTTTCTATTCTGGGCATTTCATGTGAATAGAATCATTTCATATATGGTCTTTTGCATCTGCTGTCTTTCACTTTGCCTGCTGTGTTCTAGCTTCATGTGTGCGGGAGCCTGTGTCGGGACTTCCTTTCTGTGGCAGAGTTGCATTCCCTGTCCGGATAGATCCGTTTGTGCATCCGTTCATCACATGATGGACAGTTGGGTGTTTCCACTTTCTGGCTATTGCGGATAGTGCAGCTGTGAACATCCATGGACGAGGCTTCGTGTGAGTGTAATGCTTTCATTCTCTTGGGTAGATAGCTGGGAGTGGAATTGCTGGCTTACGCGGTTACTGCCAGACTGTTTTCCACTCCCACCTGCAGCTGTGAGGCCTCTGAGTTCTCCACATGCTCACCAACACTTGCTATTGTCTGTCTCTCTGATTCTAGCTGCCTCGGTGGGGTGCAGTGGTGTCTCAGTGTGGTTAAGGAGTGGGATTTGAACTGTGGTCTTTCCACCCCGAGGCTGTGCCTTCTCCCCGGTAGGAGCTGACCCCCCATGGGGCCATCCTCCTCGGGACCCCAGTGTCCCCAGAGGCAGGCTGAGCTCCTGGAAGGCAGGGTCGTGCAGCCCCAGAGCCCCTGCGATGAAGGCCTGCCCTGCCCCTGCCAGTCAGCCAGGGGTGCTTTGTGCTCAGAGGTCCTTACAGGGTAAGAGTTAGGTGGGCGGTACCCCACGGGCCCAGAGTTCTGGAGTCCAGGCCGTTGAGGCCCCTGGTTGGGACATTCTGGAGAAAACCCTTGAACCCTCCAGAATGTTCTGGACAGGTGCTTTTCCCGAATCATGAGTCATAAGACTCTCACTGGTTGCGTACTTGCACATCTTAGCTCGCTTGATCCTCTGCTTACCCCTTGTGATCATCATGTCCTTTTTTGTGGGCGAAGAAACTGAAGCCCAGAGAGGTCAGACCACTGACCCAAGGCTGCACAGCAGAGCCGAGACTTGAACCCACATTTGGCCGGACAGTCCATGCTCGGGCCACGGTCATCACAGCCTTGCTTTTTCTCCCTTCCTTTGGTTTCCCCCAAACCCTTCCATCCCCTCAGTCGTGACAGTCTGTGGTGGGGGGATGCTCTTGTCCACAGGGGGTGTGTGTGTCCCTCTGGGCCAGGAGCCGTGGGGAGCTCTGAGGAGCAGGGGACACAGCCTGCTCGTGAAGGCCTCCCAGACCAGCGAGGGGATTTGAACTGAGCTTGGGTGACCTTTCTAGGTGACACTGCCATTCAGATGACCCCTTCATTCACTGATTCATTCATTCCACAAGTATTTATTTACTGAGTGTGATTAGGTGCCTGTTGATTAAGAAATCGTGATGTGTAAAACCAGACACAGCCCCTTCTTCGCAGATCTCCCACTCTGGTGGGAGAGAGAGACAGATGCTGGTTACCGGACACACAAGCAGCTTGTGGCCGGGCTAAGGGCTTGGAAGGAGAGGAACGTGCTGCGAGGAAAGTAGGTAATGGGGGCCTTTGTCTTCATGGCCAGGGGCTGATGTCTGGGAGGCTTCCTGGAGGAGGTGACTGTTGATCCGAGGTCTGAATAATAAGAGGAAGTGAACACGGCATAAGAGAGGAGGCAAGAGTATTCACGGTAGAGGGGACAGCATGTGCAGAGGCCCAGAGGCAGGAGAAAGGCACATGGTGGGGAGGCTGTCTAAGGGGGAGGCCGAGGAGGCAGGCAGGGCCGGCAGCACCATGATGTGAAGGGCAAGGGTCCCGTTGAAGGGTTCCAGCTGGGGGTGGCATGGCTGGATTTGCCTTTCGAGAAGATCTGTGGCTCTGGAGGGTAGAACCAAAATGAAGGCAGCAGTTTTGGGGCCTGATACGAACCAGCAGCAGGAACCGTCCGAGGCAGAGTGAGTGGTGGCTGCTCCCCAGGGCTGGCGAGAGAGGTTTTTCGAGACGGCTGAGAGGTTGCTCAGCGTGGCCTGGGCCTCTGCTGCCCAGGGACCCCCTGCCTCCTCGAGATCCAGCTGGAAGCCCCAGGTGGGGTTTGGGGTGCTGTGAAAAGCATCTGCCGCCCCTGGCCGCGTCCAGGGCCCCTAGAGGAGGCCTCACCCCTCCCCTGTCCCTTCTCCAGCCCGCGGCCGGCACTGCCCAGCTGGGCCTCGCTGCGGCCCATTCATTCACAGCCTGCCACTGCCTCCTCGAGAAAGGGGGAGCTTGCAGGCTGCGAGGATGGAGGTGCTGGCCCTGGGCCAGCCCAGCTTCCCTGCCCACTGCCCCTCCCCCGACGCCCCCCTCTCCCCCGGCCTGCCCTCTCTTTATGGCAGGCAAAGTGCTAATTCCCAGCGCAGAGAGGTGGGCCAGAGTCTGCGGCCAAGAGAGAGACTGTTTACAGCCTCCGGCGGTTCTTGGCTCCAGAGGTCCGGCGGGCTGGCCTTGCAGTGACATGTTTATTCTCCAGGCCCACTGCTGGCCCCGGCTCTTGGCAGGGCCGAGCGGAGGGTTCTTGGTGATGGGGACAGGCTGGCGGCTGGGGGCTCTTTGTGTCTGTGCTCGCCTGCTCTCTCGCTCCCTCCTGTTTTACATTCAAGGCGGTGAAATGTGGAGCTGAGGCCCAGGGGCCCCCTGCCCCCAACACCTTCAGAAGCTGCATCCTGGCCCCCAGCTCGGGCTCCCGGGAGACCCCGTAGGGCCGGGGCTCCAGGGTCCCACCGGGGAGGTCTTGGGGGCCCCTCGGTCACTCAGCAGATTCCTGCAGAGCAGCCGGCCAGTGCCAGGCCTCGGGTGACAGCAGTGAGCAAGACGGATGGGGCCCCGTCCTCCGGGGCTGGCTGTCCCCTGGCAGGGTAACCGGGCTCCTTTGGAGGTCTCCTCGCCACCCAGCCGCAGAGCTCCTTCCCACCCGCAGTGCCTGCAGGGCCCCGTCCGCCCACGAGGCTGGCTGCGGTGAGAGAGCCGGGCTTCGGGGCCAGACGGCGCTGGGACCTATCCCAGCTCTGCCGCTGACCAGTAGGGTGACCTCCGATGAGGCCCTGCACCTCTCCCGGCCTCCGCTCTCTCGTCTGAAAGTGGGAGGAGGACCGTGACCCTTTACAGCTGACCTCCGGGGCCGGTCACTTCCTCATTCAAACACCCACCCAGGCTCAGCAGATGCTGTGCTGGGCATGCAGTGGCAAATGAAGACCCGAGTGGCTGTTAGGGGCAGCACGTGAAGCCGGGGCCGCCTTCCCAAGGGACCAGGCCAGGAAAGGGCAGACGTGATTCTTAGAGTGTAGCCAAGGATGGCGTTGGTGTCCCTGCGTCCCCGTCCCAGGGCCTCACTCAAGGGCCAGGTTAGCCCTGTGGGGGGAGGTCCAGCTAGGGTCTTCGGGGACAGAGGGTGTTCAGGAGGGTCCCAGGTGCCTGGGCCCACGTGTGGGGTGGAGCATTGACTGGCTGGTGACGGGACCAGCCGGCTGTTTCCCTGGGGTCCGGCCCCGCGGCCTCTCTGGTTCCCTCCAGATCTGGGTTCTGAGCTCCGATGGAGGGGGCCGCACTGCGTGGCCGGGCCTCATCCGAGGTGTCTCAGCGGCTGCTTCTCTACCCCACGGAGGCGCGTCAGCCCGGATCCCCGGTGGACAGGCGAGCGGGTGCCCGCTGCTGGGCCCGGCACTGTCTCTGACCCGCAGGTCCTCCCATGCAGCCCTCCGCTCGGACAGTGATGTCCTGCTGCTCTCCTCTCCTAAGTCCTCAGGTCCTTGGCCCACACCACCCGCCCCTCTCCGTGATTCCACCAGAAACTTCGGTGCCTCTAGACCAGGCTTGGCCACCTTTTTGTTAAAGGACCAGGTCGTTCATATTTTAGGCTTTGCGGGCCAGTCTCTGGTCTCTGCTGCATTTTCTTCTCTGTTACTTATGTATTCTTTACAGTTCTTTAATGTGAAATGTAAAAACCATTCTCAGCTCGGCTGGCCGGCGGGTTGCGGTTTGCCGCGGCCTCCTGCGGACCAGCGGGTGGGATGTGGGTTGGCTGTGCGTCACCCGCGTCTGAAGTTCTTGTTTTCTGAGCGCAGACCTGCTGAGCTGCACACATATATTGGCTCTGTTAACTCGGACAACAGCCCCGTGACGGGCACTGTGAACCCATTTCACAGGTGAGAAAACTGAGGCACAGGGAGATGAGAAAACCAGCCTGTGGTCTCACCGCGGGTCAGGGCAGCACCGGGATTTGAACCCAGGCCATCAGTGTCTGTCTCGACCACGGTGCCTCACCATGTGGCTTTTGGCACCCAGCTTCTCTGCCGCCTGCCCCCACCTGGATTATTTTGGATGTAAAGGAAGCCCGGATTCTATTCCTGGCTTTTTCTGGGTCTCTCTCGGCCCCCCGGCTGGCCTGCGTCCCCACTGACATTTGCCTTCTCCCAACCTGTCCCCATCCCCTTCACTCGCCCCACATCCGGGAGACACCCTCTGTAGCAGCTCAAAGTTCCAGAAATGGCTTCGGCCGCACCTGCTTCTTCGTGGCCAGCCCTCAGGTCACACAAGGCAGAGCAGTGTCCCTTGAGCTGCTTGGCACACATTCTGCAACCCTATATCGAAGCCACATGGGCTTGGCCACGGCACGTGACTGAGTTGGGAAGTAGGAGCCCCAAGCCGTCAGCCCGGCATTGCCCGCTGGACTTGTCCTGGCGGTAGGGGCAGCTGTGGCTGAAGGGTCACTGGGAGAGGTTGTCCCTTGCCACTGATCAGGCACAGAAAGTGATCCCTTGGCGTCCTGAAGCGTTGGGCCACCCGAGGCTGCTTCTGAACTTTCTGGCCTCCCAGGGTGCTGTCAAAAAGACTGGGAATTTTGGACAGGTGATTCAAATGAGAGAGGACACAAGTAATATATGGGGAAATAGTTACTTGAAAACTATTAAAATATCAGAAAAAATACGACTTGGTGCTGGTGAATTTGCAAAATATGGCTCATTTGTATTGCTGGTGGCAGCACAAATCTGTATCATATTGTCTGTTCCCCAAACCATTTGTCAGTGTGTATCCAGGGCTTTTAAAAACACTCCATACTTTGGCCCAATAATCCCATTTCTAGAAATGCATCCAAAGGAATGAACTTGCAAGAACGATAACGATAAGACACACAGAGATGTTCTTTGCACTGTTATTTATAATGGTGGGGAAGTTCTGAACATCCAACAATGAAATACAGTTAGGCAAACTGTTGTGTACCCCTGGGGGTGGAATATTCTGTGGCTTTAAAATGACAGCCATGGAGCCCATTTCAACACAGAGAAGCTGATGATCTAATGCTGAGTCAAAATAAGCAGAGCACAAAATTGTACACGTGTCTTGATTACAGCCTTAAAGAAAAATGTCCATGTAAGTCCAGGCTGGAAGAGGACTTGGAAAGCTGGTACGGCTGTGTTCACAAGGTGATGGGACCCCTCCCATTGAAACACGCGTTATTGCTGTCACCGAGTCGTCTTGGTGTTAAATGTGAGGCAGGCATTAACGTGCCACGTGACCTTGGACAGGCCGCTGGCTGTGTCAGCCTCGCTTCCACCATCTGTGAAATGGGGCGGCATTTCTACAGCTGCCCTTGGGGTGATGGGAACCGGAGGGGCCTGCCTTGCAAGGCCTTCATGGGTGACACCTTGTTGTCCTGTGTGGAGCTGGATTGTCACCATCGATCCTAAGGAGGCCAGTAGTGAGGGTGGAGGGGTGTAGACCAGGCCCCCCCTGCCAGGTGAACCAGGGAGCCTGGCCTCTGATATTGAGGACCTACGAGGTGGGTGTGGGGTCACCTCTGCAAGGCCACCCAGCTCCTGAGACTTGGAGCCGGGAGCTGCCCCGGGCCCTTTCCTTGGCTTTGATGCTGCGTCGTGGGGTAGAGCCTTTCGGATAAGGTAAGGCTTCCTTCCTGGGAGCCAATGGGATCTTTCTGTGTCACCTTGGTGCCAGTGTCACTTGACACATGGCCTGTCAAATGGCTTCCGTTGGGTGGAGGATACCTGTCGTGGGCTGAATTGTATGCCCCCCACAAATTCCTAGGTTGAACTGCTAACCCTAGCACCTTAGAATGTGACTGTGTTTGACTCTGTTTGGGTCTTTACAGAGGTCACTAGGGTGGGCCCTGATCTAATAGGACTGGTGTCGTCGTAAGAAGAAGAGATTAGGACACACACACACAGGGAAAACCCCGTGAGATATACAGGGAGAAGATGGTCCTCTGCAAGCCGAGGAGAGAGTGGCCTTGGAAGGAACCAAACCTGCCAACAACCTTGGTCTCCAACTTCCAGCCTCCAGGATTGTGAGGAAACTATATCTCTGTTGTTTGGATCCGCCAGCCTGGTACTTGGTTACGGCAGCCTGAGCAGTAGACGTCCATAGGGGCGTCCAGCACCCACAGGGTGATAGCTGAGCATGTCCAGCGGCGTGTGAAGGGGGCTGTCTGGGTTTTATTATTAACTGCACCTTATGGTTGGACGTGTAGACGGTTCCCCCCACTCTTATAAATAACAGTGCAAAGGACATCTTCCTGCACGTTCACAGTTTTCATGCTGATAGGGTACATTTCCAGAAGTGTCCCAGGGCCATGGCTGCTGCCTCTGGCTGTCCCCCCACCCCTAGTGCATTAGTCAGCAAGGCTGGTCCCTCCGTGTGAGAAACACGCCCCAGGCCGGGGGAGCCCAGAGCCTGGGCTCGCACCCAGCAGGAGTGCCCTCCAGGGGACCCCACGACCTTGAAGGTCATCTTCTGGGCTCTGACTCTGAGCTGAGGTTCTCTTAGGAGCAAGGAGCGTTGGAGGAGCCCCTCGGCCGGGGTGGGAAGGCCGGCGTCCGCAGGCAGCTCAGGCTCACAGGCTCCGGGGGCGGAGGTCAGCTGGCTGTTGGCAGCTGCGCCGAGCCAGTCGTGTGGGAACGGAGGCTTTGGTCTCCCCCACAGAGATTTTCTGTGGCTGGTTCTGGGAGAGAGAGAGAGAGGGAGAGAACGAGAGAGCTGTGAAGCGAGGTGGAGGCCATCCCCAGGAGCCTTTTGCCAGGCTGGGAGCTGGCACCGGCGTCCTCCCTCCGGGTACATAATATCCCGTAATAGGCGCTGGCTGTTAGGAGCCCAGAGACAGAAAAAAGATTGACATCATGCGAGTGCTGGGTTCGGTGAGCGGAGTGCCCGCTGGCCCCTTCGCCACGTTAGCGGCTGCTGTCCACCTGGAGAGGTCTGCTCGGGGGGTCAACGCCTCGAGGGACAGTGCTGGGGCCCGGTGTACCCCCAGGTTCACGTCCACCAAAACCTGTGAATGTGCCCTTATTTGGAAATAAGGTCTTTGCAGATGTGATCAAGTTAGGATGAGGTCACTGGATGAGGGTGGCCCTGAATCCAGTGCCTGGTGTCCTTATAAGACGAGGGGAATTTGGACCCTGGCAGAGAGGATGGTAGGCGGAGACAGACACGCACACAGAGGCCACGTGAAGATGGAGGAGAATGGGAAAGATGCAGCTACAAGCCAAGGGCCGGCAAGGATGGCTGGCAGCCACTAGAAGCTAGAAAAGGCAGGACGGATCCTCCCCTAGAGCCTTTGAAAAGAGTGTGGCCCTGCCGATACCTTGATTTCAAACTTCTCCAAACCCAGCAGACGAATTTCTGTTCTTTAAGCACCTGGTTTGTCATAATTAGTTGTGGCAGCTCAGGGACGCCAGTGCACTCGCCCGGTGGTCCTTCCCTTCTTTCTCCCTCCATGGCCTGGCACGGCCCTCTTACAGACTGCGAGTCCCAAGAGATGAGCGGCTTTCACACGCCTTGTCTCCTGGGTGGGGCTGGCCGTGGGCCGGCACACAGTAGGTGCGCAGTAAAGGTTTGCTGAGTGGGTGAGAGGGGCAGGGGCTGGGGCAGGAGGAGAAGGGAAGGGGTGGCTCTCAGAGATGACCCTGTGGCCGGCAGGGGGTGGGGGCGGCCTCTCCCTTCCCCTCCCCTTCCCATGCCTGCCCCGTCCTCCTTTTTTTTTTTTTTTTTTTTTTTTTTTTGCCCACAGATGCCCCCAGATTAAACCTTTCATACTGCAGGCATAAACTGGGAATTTAGTGGGCAACACTGGATATGTAGTCACCTTACTTGGAACAAGACAGTTTTTGAGAAACTATTCAATCCTAATCCTGATTTTTTTTTTTTTTGTGGTACGCGGGCCTCCCACTGTTGCGGCCTCTCCCGTTGCGGAGCACAGGCTCCGGACGCGCAGGCTCAGCGGCCACGGCTCACGGGCCCAGCCGCTCCGCGGCACGTGGGATCTTCCCGGACCGGGGCACGAACCCGCGTCCCCCGCGTCGGCAGGCGGATTCTCAACCACTGCGCCACCAGGGAAGCCCTGCCCCGTCCTTCTGGTCCAGTCTTGGCTTCAGGGGAGGGGAGAGGGTGGGGAGGGGCGCTGTGCCAGTCTCAGGCCCGGCCAGTGCCCACTGCTCCTGTCCCTCTCCTGCCTCTTGCTGGCCGTCTGGCTTTGGGCAACTTACCAGACCCCAGTTTCCCCCAGTGTAAAATGGGTTTGCAGCACCCCTTCTTTGGGTCATCTTGGGAAATAAGCCGGTTGGCCTGTGGAAGGCAGCGTGGTGGACGTTTGTGTGGATCTCAACAGAGGCTGGTTTGGTTGGGGAGCAGCCGGGCCAGCCGAGGGAGGAAGGAGGGTGGAGGATATGCCCATGGAGGAGGGAGGAGGGCGCAGTGGTTGAGGGCGTGGTGTTGCAGGGCAGGTCCTGTGTGGGCCCTCGGCTGTACCATTTCTATCCTGGGGTCTCCGACTCTCTGGCTTAGTTTCTCCATGTGGAAGATGGGGGCAGTGAAAGCACCAACCTCACAGGTGACTGGGTGCGAAGGGGACAGAGAGCCTTGCACAGGCTCTCCAAGCCTGCGCCTCAGCTGATGAGGGGAGAGGGCGGTAGAGGGTGCCTGATACGGACAGGACATTCCGTACCTGTGGAATCGGCTTGTCTTCCTTTCTGGGCTGCATTTGGGGCTGAGGAGGAAAGTGCTGGCCGGGCAAACCGGAGGAAGCTTCTCGGTACGAAAGCCTTTGCATCTGAAGGTCGGTCGTCCCTTGAAAGAGCCATGCAGAATGTGACAAGGTGGGAGCCTGAAGGTCCCTGAGCCGTCCACGCCTGCCCTCTGTGCTTTGGAGTAGGGGGACCCAGGCTCAGAGGGAACGTGATGTGTGGGAGAGGTGATGCTGGCGCAGACCCGCGCTCTGACCCTGGCCTGCCCTGGTTTGCGTACTGAGGAGTTTTGAGTGAAACTGGGGTCGCCCCTGCACCCGTGCGTCTCCCTGCTGGGACCCGGCACACGCCTCGGGAAACGTCTGGCAGGGGTCAGAGGGCGGTCTGCACTGTGGAAGCGAGGCATCCTGCTGGGCATGGAGACCCCCCACCCCCCGCCCCGCCTATCTGGGGGCCGGGGCCTGTCTCATCGCTGTGTATCCCTTGGGTTGGGAATAGGCAGCTCTCCAGGAAGGCATCTTTTCCTGTTGTCACTTCTTTCCTTCCTGCGTTTTCCAAGATGGCATAGAGAGCCCCGTGTGCCAGCTGCAGCCGCAAGATCCTAGGACCCCATCCTTGTTCCCACGAGACCACCGGAAGGGCCGTGTTATGCCCATTGCACAGATGGGCTTACTGAACCCTGCCAGGCTGGTGTTTCCCTTTCTCTGTTTCTCGCCCGGGTCAGGGAAGGCAGGCTACCCTGGTCGCCTGGCCCTGCAGGGGACAGGTGGGCGGCACCTCCCAGGGTGGCCCCAGCCTGAGGGAGGGGCATTCCTGCTGCTATTTTCAGCCACTGCAGGGAGACCCTGGGCTGCTGCCACCCGCCGTGGTCCCCGGCTGTCCGGACTGGCCTGTGGGTCTCGCGTGATGCCGGAGTATCCTCCTGGCCCGGTGGGGGGCCAGCACCCCTGCACTCAGCCCCTCACCCCTTTCCTGGAGGCAGAGGGGGGCATCCCATGGCGCGTCCCCCACCCCTCTGGGCTGGAGGCAGCTCAGCGTTAACCCCGTGCCTGGGTTTCCCGAGCCCCGCTGGGGCCCCCCGCTCCAGTGGGTGGCTGTAAAAATAGCACTTGCTTTCAGTTAGGAGCTGGGGGCGGCGGGGGCCCAGTTTCCCTGCTCCTGGAGGAATTACCAGCCCACATGTTGCCAGGAGCCTTGGCTGGGAGAGGCAAGCGCGGCTCCAAGCCGGCGAGCGGGCGGCGGCACAGATGGAAACTCGATCCCGGCTCAGCAGACTGTTTGATTTATTTTAAAATCAAGCAGATGGCTGCTGCAGGGGTTTGTTTAAGTTCAGCTCCGAGCCGGGCCCGTGGCCAGGAGCCTCGGGGCAGCTGCGCCAGAAATTTTTCAATGACTTTGGTCGTCAAACCACCTCTTCCCTCCCTTTTGAACTTGAGCCTCACCACACACATGTCGGCGGCCGCGCGCGCCTTCTCCGCGCGGCCGGGCCGCTCGCGGCTCTCCGGTCCCCCCCTTTGTCTCGCTGCCGCCACCTCTGTCTTTGTCCTCCTGTCTCGCTCCGGCTGCGGCCCTGTGCGCCTCCCGCTTTCTGGGTCTCTCTGCGCGTCCCCACCGCTCCCTTTTGCAGGGAACCTTCCCACGTGTCCCTCCGCGGCTCCCTCCCCCCGCTCCAGGCGCATGGGAGCACAGCCAACCTTTGTGGCCACTCAGCGTCCCCTGGGCTGCCCCTGTGCGAGACCCTGTGGCTTGCAACACCAGGCCCCGACCGTAGATCCTGGAGGAGGCCAGCCCTCCGAGGTCAAGCGGCTCAGCCCCGCCCGGGGCACGGAGGCCGGGCGGCCCGCCGCTGTCCCCGCTGGACGGCGGGTGGCCTGGGCACCTCTGAGGAGCCCGCTGTGTGGCTGGGGCCGCCAGCGGGGTTCAGGCTCCCCCCACCATGTGCCCCCCCCCAAACGGCTGGTGAACAGGCCAAGTTACATCCCCCGCTCCCCCAGAGGGACTCATCGGTCCCCTGTTCACATGGCCAGCAGGCTCTCCAGCCCCAGACCCCCCAGCCAGGGCTGCCCGGCCTCATCCCCTAAGCGGCCCAGCACCCACTGCTCTGCTTCCTAAACAAACCAAGGCTTTAAATAGCGGCCAGCCCTGTAAATAACCCCAGGTCCCCAAGGAGCGCTCTCAGGGCGGGTGGAGCGCGGCCCCCAGTCACCCCGGCACCACGGCGGGGGTGGGGAGCGCCGATGGCACGCGGCCCCTGGCCTGGGCCGGGGGCCAGGCCTCATGGCAGGCCCTGGGTGGGGCTGCGATGTTTTTCTGCCTCTGGCTGCAGTGGTCGGCTCTCTGGTTGATCTGGTGGGTGCTGACTCAGCTGCCCCTCCCGGTCCCTGTCCCCCAGGGTCACCCCTGACTCGCTGGCCCGCCTCAGGGAGGACAGGAGAGGCCTACACCAAGCTGGCCACGTTGCAGCCGAGGGTCCGCCGGGGGGACCTGGAGGAGAGGCCAGGATGCTGGTTCCACATCTCCCCTCGTCTCGGCCGCGTCCGTGCGGACAGGGGACCCGGCCGGGCCCCCAGTGCCCCTCCGCGTCCTCTGGGGTCCTCAGTGGAACGATCTCACGTGCTCTAGGGTGGAGGCCCCAGCCTCTTCCCGCCTCAGCCTCTGCCCCGAACCGGGCCCAGGGAGACCTTGGGGACAGACTTGTCGAGAACGGCAGCGTGTGGAGCCCAGCCCCGACTCGGGGCCGGAGCAGGACTCCCGCGTCCCTCGCCCGCCAGCGAGTTGGTGAAATGGTCGCAGGTCCGTGGCCTCCACAGGGGATATTTTCGCATCCCAGCGCAACTGTATTAGTTCTCTGGCGCCTCGTGGATGGTGGAAACGAGCCCACCAGCAGCTTTAAATCTTGAAAAAAACTCTCCCAAGAGGTTTACATCTATTTTCCAAACAGCCGCTTCCCACTGTGCCCCTTAGCCATGCACCAGCATCTCTGTCAGATCAGTTTGAAAATTGTAATGATGTTAGCTCCTCCTGCAGCAGCCCGGGGAGCTGAAAACGTGGCCCAATTAAAAAATGCATCCCGGCTGGCTGCGTGGACTGGGCGCGTGGAGGTGGTTCCTGTCGAAAATGCTCCCTGGGAGGTGGGGAAGCTTTTGTTTATTTATTTTCTGTCTCATTGGTCCCCCTCCTGCGCTGGCCCTCCCCACGCAGAGGTCTGCATCCACCACAGGGCTTCGTTCATACCGTGATCTTTCTTCTCCTCTTTCTAGGTTTAATTTTTGTGTAAGAAAGAGGAAAACAAAAATTTAAAAGTTATATTCTCTATATCCCCAAAGCATGTTTGTGAAATGTCTCAGAATTTCACTTTCCCAGGTGGTTTTACCAGATTGATGTTTTTGTTCGTTTTCTGATGAGTTGAACGAAGGAGGAGTTGGTTTTAGTGGTCAGGCAGGCATCAAAGCGATCACACCCATGTGTCTGTCTCAGGAAAACACAGAAAGATGCCTTTAGACCTACCAGTGTTATAGATTATAAAATCTTCAAACTGCTAAACTTGATGACGGCCAAATGGGGCCGGCACCTTTTTTTTTTTTTTTTTTAAACTTCTCTATTGTGTAAAAAATAAACACCATGTAAAATTTACCATTGTAACCATTTCAAAGGGTCCAGTCTAGTGGCGTTAAGTACGTTCACACTGTTGTGTAACCATCACCACCGTCTAGTTCCAGAACTTTCTCATCACCCTGAGCAGAAACTCCATACCCATTTCCAGTACCGTTTTCAAGATGTTCTGAGGCAGAGACACTGCCCAGGCCCCACGGGGCACATTCAGAGGGTTCCTGTGTAGGGACACAGTGGAGAGAACAAAGGAGCAGAAAGCCGTGGCAGAAAATTGTGCGCTGATGACAGCGGTGAATATGGAGAGAGAGAGAGAGAGAGGGGGGTGGAGAAGTGAGGGAAGAGGGGGTTTGGGGGACAGAGGAGAGGTTCCCGGAGCCACACTCTTTAAAAAAAAGAAAAATAAAAAAGCCTTGGGTCTGGGTGGCAGCCGAGGAACATTGTTATATTTGGGTTGAGCTGGAGGCTCTACAGATTAGCATGGTCTGGTCCAGGTCCAGTTTAGCTTAGTTCATTTCTATTCCGACTCTCTGGTTTCCTGGATGCCCAACCCTTGGTGGGATCCAGAAGCTCCATCATTCATTCCATGAAGGTCTGTTGAGTACCCACTCTGTGTGGGGCACTGTTCTGAGTAAGGCAGACAGCTCTGAATAAGACAGACCTGCCTCTGCTCCCCCATCCCTCCCCCATCCAGTGTACCTTCTGCTGCGGGAGCCTGACTGAGAAGAAGAAAGGGAACAAATATGCAACCAGCTGTCATCGTGGAGATGGTGAGGGCCGGAGGCAGTCGGGGAGCAGGGGCTGTGTGGGGATTGACTAACGGATGCTGTGGTTGGGTGGGTACAAGGGGCAGGCCAGGTGAGGAGTGGTGCTGGCAGAGGGCACAGAAAAGCTGTCCGTGCAGAGGCCCTGATGGGTAATGAGCTTGAGGTTTTGTAGGTAAAGCAGGAGGCCGGCATGGCTGGAGTGGATGAATAGGGAGGAAGGAGAGCCCGGGGAGGGGGAGGTCCAAGAGGCCAGTGGGGCTGGAGGACATGGAGCCTTGGGAGTTTCAAGTGGGAAGGGGATCCATTGGGGCAGTTCCCCGGGGAAATGTGACCTGATTCACGTAACGCCCCTCCCTCTGGCTGCTGAGTGGGGAGCAGGCTGGAGGGGGCAGCCATGGACATGGCATCAGAGAATACACTGAGTCCCGTCAAGGTCCACTTCTTCCCCTTTCAGTTGCCCTTTGATCATTCTGACTACTTCATGGAGAGTCTCAGGCTGTCTTTGATGCCTCCCAAACACTTGCTGTGTACGTTATCTACTGCTGTGTAACAAAATACACCAAAACGTTGCAGCTTGGAACAACAGTTATTTGTTTTCTCACCGTTTCTGTGGGGAGTGGCTCAGGGGGGTGTTTCTGGCTCCAGGTCTCTGATGAGGCTGTAATCAGGATGTTGCCGGGGCTGCGGTCTTCCCTGAAAGTTTGACTGATGTCTCACGTGGCTGTTGGCTGGAGGCCTCAGTTCCTTACCATGTGGGTCTCTCCCTAGAGCAGCTGGCTTCACCCAGAGCCAGTGACCCATGAGAGAACCAGGAAGGAACTTCTGTGCCTCAAATGACCTGGTCTCAGAAGCCACACGCTGTCACTTCTGCCGTGTTCTATTCACTGGAAGTGAATCACGAAGTCTGGCCCAAACTCAAGGGCTCTACCTCTTCAAGGGAGGCATGTCAAAGCATCTGTGGACGTATTTTTAAACTACTACACTTGCTGATCTCCGTTTTTAATAGGGAGAGAATAGGCTTTGGGTCCCGAGCCTTCACTGGGAGTAGTATTTGGCTAAAACTGAATAGCATTGCTTTGTTTTCACAGTACGTGTTTTTAGGGTTACTTTCCGTTTATGTTGTTTGATACTGATTTTCCTTTTAGGGTACTCACGTACATTTTAAATTTATTTAAGCTTAAACAGTGAGTCGACTTAAGGAAGATTATGAAGTAAGAAAAACTAAGTAGAATTAAGGGGGGGAGGTGGAACACGACGGCCACGGGTGGGGCCTGCTGGCAGCAGAGTGGCTGAGAGTGCGGGCTCTGGGTTCGGATCCTACCTCAGCTGCCTAGAGCTGTGTGACCGTGGGTAATAATCTGACCTCTTTGGGCCTCAGTTTCCCCCTTGATAAAGTGAGGGAGCAGCCTGCTGCCTGGGCTGTTGTGGAGCCCAGGTAGAGTCTCCACAGAAGGGCTTGGCATGGGGCCGGGTAGGGAGTAAGGGCCCAGTGAGTGTCCCCTGCTAGGAGATGACACATGCTTTCAGCCTCACCACACGGTCTGTGGGGCTCTCGTGACGCCCCCGCTGTATGTGTGTGTAGCTGGAGGACCAAGGAGATACCACCCCTCCCCTCTGCTCACTCAGAGAAGTGGTAGCACTTGTTGGTGAGGGTGGGGAAGACTCTGGTGGGGGGGTTCTTCATCTGGTCAGAAAACTGAGGTTACCCATGAAGTAACCTGATAAGTAACCTCAGCAGTGGTCATCCTCCCCATCCAGTTGCCTGCCTATCCATCCATCCATCCATCCATCCACCCATCCATCCATCCACCCATCCATGCACCCATCCATCCACCCATCCATGCACCCATCCATCCATCCAT
>NW_021145375.1:0-199 GCF_002837175.3 Physeter macrocephalus | reverse complement strand
ACCCATCCACCCACCCATCCACCCATCCACCCATCCATCCACCCAGCCCATCCATCCATCCACCCACCCACCCATCCATCCATCCATCCACGCACCCATCCATCCTCCATCCACGCACCCATCCATCCTCCATCCATGCATCTTTTCTGTTCTCCCATCCAGTCGCGTGCATGTTGGCATCCAGTCTCTCTTCCTTCCT
>NW_021145374.1:97514-125000 GCF_002837175.3 Physeter macrocephalus | reverse complement strand
TAGTCTCTCACAGTTCTGGAAGCCAAAAGTCCAAAATCATGGTGTTGGTAGGGGTGCCCTCCCTCCAAAGCTCTAGGGGAGGGTCCTTCCTGCCTCTTCCAGCTCCTGGTGGCCCCAGCCACATTCACATGGTATTCTCCCTCTGTGAATCTGTCCTCTCCTGAGGACACCAGTTGTTGGATTTAGGGCCCACCCTAAATCCAGGATGATCTCATCTCAAGATCCCTAATTACATTTCCAAAGACCCTATTCCTAACTAACATCACATCCGGTAGGTGCTGGGTCTTAGGACTTGGGCATATCTCTTTGGGGGCCACAGTTCAACTGACAGCAGTCACATACAATACCAGGAGAGGAGAGGGTTGAGGAGATGAGGAAACTCAAGAAGAGACTTGGAGGAAGGAGTAGGTAGCAACACGGTGGGAATAGAGTACTAAAGAAGAAAGAACCTGGGTATGGCCCTTGTCCTGGCTGTGACCTTGGCAGCCCACACTGCCCCTCTCTGGGCCTCAGGTTCTACATGTGAGGACAGAAAGCAGTCAGAGCTGCTCTCCAAACCCTGCTCAATTTCTACAGACATGATGTGCTTTCAGGGACTCTTACAGCAGAAGGGAGACTTCTACATCCATGATGTGATTTTTAGGGACTCTTATAGCAGAGAGGAGACTTCTGCATCCATGATGTACTTTTGGGGACTCTTATAGCAGAGAGGAAATTTCTACATTCATGATGTGATTTTTAGGGACTCTTACAGCAGAGAGAGGACTTCTACAAACATGATATGTTTTTAGGGACTCTTATAGCAGAGAGGGAACTTATACACCCATGATGTGGTTTTTTTAGGGACTCATATCAGAGAGGAGACTTCATCCATGATGTGTTTTTAGGGACCCCCAGAGCGCACCCTTGGTTTCTAGTCCCTGCCTCACCTTCAGGCCAGGATCCCCACTCACCATAGAGGAAGGCCTCAGTCCAGAGGAGGCAGGTGTTCTGGGTGGGGGTGCCCTGCTCTTCACAATCTCAGATGCCACGTTGGCCTGGGATGCCTTCCTTCAGTCCCACACCCACCTGGTGGTCATGACCACCTCTTACGCTGCCGAGGTCCTCATCACTCTGTCAGCCGTTAAAGGTGGGAGACTCATGACAGACTAACTGGGGGGCGAATGAAGTGAGCACCCTCTCCCCTCCTAAAGGGCCCCCCAGAACAACCTTCCACCCCAGGGAAACGTGCGAAAGGAGCAATATTTCCAGCCTCCATCTGTCTAAAGCCCATATTCTGTTTTTTTTAAATTGAGATATAGTTGATATAAAACATTGTGTACCTTTTTTTTTTTAAAGGCCTTTTTAAAAATTTTATTTATTTATTTATGGCTGTGTTGGGTCTTCGTTTCTGCGCGAGGGCTTTCTCTAGTTGTGGCAAGCGGGGGCCACTCTTCATCGCGGTGCATGGGCCTCTCACTATCGCGGCTTCTCTTGTTGCGGAGCACAGGCTCCAGACGCGCAGGCTCAGTAATTGTGGCTCACGGGCCTAGTTGCTCCGCGGCATGTGGGATCCTCCCAGACCAGGGCTCGAACCCGTGTCCCCTACATTGGCAGGCAGATTCTCAACCACTGTGCCACCAGGGAAGCCCTAACATTGTGTACCTGTAAGGTGTACTGGTGTTGATTTGATACATTGATATGTCACAATATGATTACCTTGGTAATGTTAGCTAACATCTCTATGGCATCACATAACAACCATTTTTTTTTGTGGTGGGACCAATTAAGATCTAGTCTTTTAGCAACTTTGAAGTTTATGATACAGCATTGTTGTCTGTAATCACTATACTGTGGCCATGTTCTGTTTGAAGGCATTTATATCCAATTCCTGAAAACAATGTTATGATCGCAGCTTTATTGAGATACTGTTCATATACCACCAACTGCCCACTCAAAGTGTGCGTGTGATTTTTAGTATTTTCACAGTTTTGCAGCTGTCACCAACAATCAATCTTAGAGCATTTTCATCACCCCCAGAAGAGACCCCGTGCCTTTTACAAATCACCCATCCCCTCCAGCCCAAGGAAACCACTAGCATAATTCACTTTTTTTTTTTTTTTTGCTGCGCCGCGTGGCTTGCAGGATCCCCAACAAGGGATTGAAGCCGTGCCCTCGGCAGTGAAAGTGCAGGGTCCTAACCACTGGACTGCAAGAGAATTCCCCATAATTCATCTTTTTTTTTTTTTTTTTTGCGGTACACGGGCCTCTCACTGCTGTGGCCTCTCCCTTTGCGGAGCACAGGCTCTGAACGCGCAGGCTCATGGGCCATGGCTCATGGGCCCAGCCGCTCGGCGGCATGTGGGATCCTCCCGGACCAGGGCGCAAACCCGCGTCCCCTGCATCGGCAGGCAGACTCTCAACCACTGCGCCACCAGGGAAGCCCCCCATAATTCATCTTTAAATGTTGGTGTTTCCAATCATTTGGGTTGTTTTCAGTGTTTTTTTTTTTCTTTTTTCTTTTAATTTTTTCTTAATTGAAGTATAGTTGATTTACAATGTGTTAATTTCTGCTGTACAGCAAAGTGATTCAGTTATACATATATATACATTCTTTTTTTAATATTCTTTTTCATTATGGTTTATCCTAGGATACTGAATATAGTTCTCCAGGGACTTCCCTGGTGGTCCAGTGGTTAAGACTCCTCACTTACAATGCAGGGGGCGTGAGTTCGATCCCTGGTTGGGGAACTAAGATCCCCCATGCCCTGTGATGCGGCCAAATAACAAAAACAAAAACAAAAAACGTCAAATATAGTTCTCTGTGCTATACAATAGGACCTTGTTGTTTATCCTTCCGTGTTTCATGATGATAAACAATTACGACTCTGCCCTCAATTCAGTGTGGGGCTTGCTCCCCACACCAGCAAGCCAATCTCCAACACCAGCTGGGCGTCCTACAAGTCAGCTCAGTTCTGACACTATCCCACAGGTTAAGGACTCAGTCCTACAAGACTGCCACCTTTTACCCACCACCCCCACTTCAGATTCCAATCACAAGCCCAGGTTGTTAACCTGTGCTTCTGACCAACTGGCTATAAATCAGAGGTTCCCAAGACCACCCTCCTCGGGTTGGATTAATTTGCTAGAGCAGCTCACAGAACTCAGAAAAACGTTTTGCTTACTAGATCACTGGTTTATTACAGGATGTAACTCAGGAACAGCCAGATGGAAGAAGCATAGGCACAGGGCAAGGTGTGGGGAGAGGGCACAGAGCTTCCATGCCCTATCCAGAAACTGTTCCTCTCCCCAATCTCCACGTGTTCACCAACCCCGCAGGCTAACTATAGATTGAGACTAGGCTGGGACCGGGTGGCCTGACCCCTACTTCAAGGCCACTCCCTCCAGTCCCATTTCCACCTGGTGCTCTGGCCACACAGAAATCCCCCCAGATTGCCCCCAGCCCTCTCCTCCCTCTTAGCCCTGACATGGGCCCTCCCCTCTGCCTGTGATGACTTCCCAACGCAGTTCTTCACTTGACCAAACCCTGCTCTTGTACGAAGACTCAGCCCCAATGTCACCTCCCACTAAGGGACAGATGCTTCCTCGGTGCTCTCACCGTTGCAGCCCACTTCATGTCACTCTGCAGTTACCTTCCCAGTCTGCCTCCTCACCACAGTGTGAGCTTGGCCAGGGCTGGAAGAGGCTGTTTGCCCTTGGAGTCCCCGGTGCTGGTTGAGCCTGTGGTCCTGCCTGCAGGAAGCCATAGGTGTTGGGTAAACACCTGCAGGCAGGCAGGGAATTGCTTCAAGATGGTGAATGAACACGGCTTCAGTTCTTGAACCACACAGGAGAGGAAAGCATGGAGCAGAGAGACTGATGTCCACTGAGCAGCAAAAACAGTGAGAAACTCCTGGGAAGATGGAAGGGGATTGTGAGCTGGTGGTGGAGGGGTGGACAGGGTTGACAGCTGGAGTGGGCGAGAAAGAGGATAGCCACAGAGTCTGTAAAAAGAGAGTTTGGCCCCTCCTGGGGCAGGCCCCACAGAACTGAAAACATACAATGTTTTCGCACATACAACTGAAAACGTACAATTCAAGCAACATTATTTTTAACAGCCAAAAAGGTGGAAACCCAAATGTCCATCAGCTGGTGAATGGAGAAACACATTGTCATCTATCCACAGCGTGGAATATTATTCAGCCACGAAAAGGAATGGAATATGGACTTTGGATGATTATCATTGTGTTCATCAATGGTAACGTGTACATTTTGGGGATGTTGACAGTGGGGGAGGTTATGCATGATGGGGGCGGAGGGTGTATGGGAAATCCCTGTACCTTCTGCTCAGTTTTGCTGTGAACCTAAAAGTGCTGGTGAAAATAGCTATGTCATGGGCCAGCAAACGTTTCCTGTAAAGGTCCAGGTAGTAACTTAGATCAGACCTGGGAGCAATGAAGGTGAGTGGACTCCAAATCCCATCAGGCCGTGGGGTCATGACTTCATGAGCTGCGGTGACACAGAGAGTCCAAGTGCTCATGGGAGTTGTAGTTTAAGGGGGGCATGTATATTTGGGGACAACAGATAATGAGGGACCTTCGAAGAGGCATTTTGATTTGGGGGAAGGAAGGGATAAGCTATTTCTCAGAGAACTGGCCGGACTGGTGAGGAGTGGGGAGTTGGAAAGCCCCCCTGGATGGAGCCTACTGATTCCTCTTGTCCCCTCCACCCAGCCCCGGACCCCGTCACCATCACCGCCTGTATCAGCGCCTTAGGGGGCCACGGAGTCATCCTCACCTAGTCCTGCCCCCTGGGAGGCTATGAGGCCTTTGAGTTGGAGGTGGGCAGGCAGCGGGACTCCAGGATAGCTCCTCTTGTGGGAGAGACGTGTGGGTGTCGGGACTCAGGCCGACTCAGTCCTACTCAGCCACCATCACGACCGTCTGGGATGGAATGAGGGCCCAGTCTGCCTCCGTGACCTGCCACACCGAGAGCACAGGTGAGCAGAGCCCCACAGGGACAGAGAGCTATTGATACAATGACATTCTCTCCAGACCCCTTCACTCCCTGTTGTGAGACAGTCTCACCAACCCATGGAGTCCTTTTTGTTTGTGTTTTATTTCCTGCTTTCTTTAAACAGCTCTATTGAGTTGTAATTCCTATAACATTACAACAGTTCACCCATTGAAAGTGTACAGCTCACTGGCTTCTAGTATATTTGCAGTATTTGCAACCATTATTACCATCAATTTTAGAATATTTTCATTAACCCATAAAGAAAAGTCATCTCCATAAGCCATCACCCCCAAACTTCCCCCAATCCCCCACCAACCAGCCATTGGCAATCTCTAATCTACTTCTGTCTCTATAGATTTGCCTCTTTTAGAGCTTTCCTAAAAATACAATCACACAATATGTGGTCCTTTTGACTGGCTTCTCTCACTTACTATAATGTTTTTAAGGTTCATCCACTGTTCTAGTGTGTACCAGTGCTTCATTACTTTTTATTGCCAAAATAAGATTTCATTGTGTGGATAGACCACATTTTGTTTATCCATCTGTTTGGTGGATCTGTTGGGCCATTTCTGCTTTTTGGCTAGTATGAGTAATGCTCTGAACATTCGTGTGCATGTTTCCATGTGGATGTATGTCTTCATTTTTCTTGGGTGTATACCCAGGAGTGGAATTGTTAGATCATATGGTAAGTCCGTGTTTAATCTTTTGAAGAACTGCCAAATGTTTTTCCAACATGGCCGCACCATTTTTCACCCACCAGTGGGGTATTTGAAGAAGTTTGAACCTCACACTCAGGAAATCTTTGATCATGTACCATTGACCGTGGTCATGGGCCTCCCTGGGCCCTGTCAGCCATTTCCTAGGAATGAAAGCCTCTTATGAGATGGGGTCTCTGATCTGGAGACCTTGGAGTTTGGTGTACTGATAAATGGATGCTCTTCCAAACTGGGCTCAGTGGGTCCTACTGTCCAGGATTCTCTGGTTTAGCAAGAAGGGTCTCTTGAGGAGACAGGTCCTCTTGGATCCTGGACTGGATCACTCTTTATGATGGGGAGGGGTGTCTGCCCTGGGCATTGTAAGATGTCGAGCAGCATCCCCGGCCTCCACCCACTAGATGCCAGTGGCACCACCATCGCAGCTGTAACAACCAGAAGTGTCTCCAGACATTGCCCGATGTCACCTGGAGGGCAAAATCGCCCTCTCTGAGAATGACTAGTCTAGGCCAAATTGGGGAAGAGTCACTCTCTAACAACCAGATCGCTTGAGAAAGTGATGCCTTTGGATCAGGCTCCTCGGGAAGTGAGGACCTAAGGGGAAGAGGTTGGGTGGGAGGTAGGGCTCTGTCCAGAAGCTTTCTCCTTTCCCTTCTCTGCCCTCGAATCTACCCTCCAGACCCTCTGATCACAGTCTGGGTGAGGACAGAGGTAGGGGAGATGGGACAGCAGCGGAGCAGACCTAGGCTCTCACAGCCCTCCACGCCTCCTTCCCCCAGGGGCCATCGTGGGAGCCATAGTCGGTCCCCTTCTGTTTCTCATCCTGGTGGGCCTGCTGGTTTTCTTCCTGAAGAGGAGGTGAGACTCAGCACAGGGCTCATCGGGCGCCAGGAGGGAGGGGGCCTGGGGAAAGATGGGGATCCGTGGTTCTGGCCTCACTCCCCAAGCCTTTCATCCCCATGTCCTTTTCCCAGGCATAAGAAGAGTGAGAAGAAACCAGCACCCAGGGATCTGGTGTTCAGGTGAGTGGGTTTGGGGAGCATCCAAAAGACTCACTGTCAGGTCAAATCCGGCTGGTCACTGTATAGGTCAGAGGGCAGGGCCAGGGAACCCACCCACAGCAGCCTCAGGTCCCCACTGCAGCAGGGATCGCAATGCCTTCACCGCTGCCCACTCCCTACGCAGCCTGGGCCGGTGGCTGTGGAATCTCTTTCAGTCTCAGTTCTGGGACTTGCATTCATTTATCCAAAAAGACATTCACTGAACCCCTGTTAAGTGTCAGGCACTGTTCTAGGTGCCGAGGAAACTGGCTGAAACAAAGATTCCTGCCCTTGTGGAGCTTACATTCTAGCACAAGCAGCCATTAATAAACAAGATGATCGGGAATTCCCTGGCAGTCCAGTTGTTAGGACTCCATGCTTCCACTGCAGGGGGCATGGGTTCAATCCCAGGTCGGGGAACTAAGATCCTGCAAGCCGCGCAGTGCGGCCAAAACAAACAAAAAACAAAACCAAGATGATAAAGAACGTGATGCTTACTTGGAGACAAATAAAGCAAGAGGTGGAGGCAGGAAGGGTGGAGGAATATTTTAAATAGAGTGTCCAGGAGAAGCCTTACTAAAAAGATGACTGAGGGCTTCCCTGGTGGCTCAGTGGTTGAGAGTCCGCCTGCCGATGCAGGGGACACGGGTTCGTGCCCCGGTCCGGGAGGATCCCACATGCCGCGGAGCGGCTGGGCCCGTGAGCCGTGGCCGCTGAGCCTGCGCGTCCGGAGCCTGTGCTCCGCAACGGGAGAGGCCACAACTGTGAGAGGCCCGCGTACCGGGAAAAAAAAAAAAAAAAAAAGATGACTGAGATAAAGTCATTTGAGGACAGACCTGAAGCAAGTGAGGGCAAGAGCTCTGTGCGCATCTGGGGAAAAGGCATTCCAGGCAGAGGGACCAGCAAGTGCGATGGCCCCGAGGCAGGCACAGGCTTGGCGTGTTTGGAGAACATAGTGTGCCTCTGAGGCTGAGCAGAGTGGATGAGGCGGGGCGGCGGCGGGGGCTGGGCGGGGCTGGGCGGGGCTGGGCGGGGGCTGGGCGGGGGCGGGGCGGGGCGGCGGTTAGGAATGAGGTCGGAGAGTTACCAGATGGGATCAGATCTGGTTGGGGACTTTGGTTTTATCCTGAGATGGGAGTTTTGGGAGGTTTTCAATAGACCTGTGACACAGTCTCCCATTTTTATGAAGCGAAGGCAGAAGTAGGGAAGCAAAGGAAGACGTCTGTGTATAATCCAGATGACTGTTATGTCTTGGAGCAGGAAACGGTTAGAGGGAATCAGATTCAAGATGCCGTTTGAGTGTCTGAAGAGCAGACCTGGTTAAAGAATGGATGTATGGTGTGGGATTCAGAGAGGGCTCAAGAGTGAACCCAAGGAATTCAGCCTGAGCCCCAGGGAGGCTGGAATGGCCGTTACTAGAGATGGAATGACTGTGCGGGGTGCAGGTTTGGGGGAAAGTATCAGGAGCTCAGTGGTGGACACACAGATTTTGGGATGCTTGTCAGACATGTGAGTGAAGACAGTGCTGAACGGGCCGTTGGATACAGAGTTCCGTGGTTCAGAAAAACGTTTGTGCAAATGTTTCCATCACTCTGAGTCCCCTTTACGTTGGGTCAGTCATCATCAAATCTCTATGTCAGAACGATCCCCAGGGATCAGTAGAGGAGAGATAGGCCAGGGAGTTAAGGGATGTTGCGAAACCAGCTGAGACGGCCTGGGTGCAAAAGAAAGAGGCATAAACTGAGGGCGTGGCCATCAGAGGCAGGGGCATGAGGGAGAGTAAGTACGATGATGTCCAGTTTCTCCTTCGCCATAGAATCTGTCCTGGCCAGCGTCCCGCCCCACCCACCCTGTGACCTCTCCCCTCCTTACCCTGTGTCCATTATATGGCAGCTGCAACAAATCACCGCACCCATTGGATTCCAAGTCTGGCCCCACCTGTATGCTGAGCATCTTGCCCTCCTCAACCTCAACGTGCGTGTTTGGATGTCCCAGCGATGACCCTCGAGGACACACAGGTGGAGATTCCAGGAGGCAGGTGGGAAAACAGCTCTGAAGCTCGGGAGGGGGAGAAGTAGGGACTGGCAACGGAGATTCAAAAATCACAGCTGAGTGGATGGAAAGCGAAGCTAATGAAGTGGACAAACCCCATAAGAAGTGTGTGTCCAGTGAGAAAGGGGGGCTTGAGGATGGACTCCCGGGGATGCCCCCCTTTTAGGATGAGCAGAAGACCGGGGGCCCACCAAGGAGATGGAGAAGCAGCAGCCGGAGAGGCGGTGATGGTGCAAACCAGGAGAGGGTGTTCAGGAAGAGGGTGGATCCGGAAGGAAGGAAAGGAAGGTGCGGTCAAAGGTGCTAAATGCTCTGAGCGCTCACGTGAAGGATGGACTGAGAGGCGGCCTTTGGAATTGGTGGTAAGGAGGCGAATGAGGGCACTTTGAAATAAGTCCTTGTTCCCCTGAAGTCGTGGTGTAGACACCAGGCCATGGTGAAGGGTGGGAAGGGAGCAGAGAAAACCGGTCAGTGTGAGAAGTTTGAATGTGAAGGCGTGTTTTCATAGGTCTTATTATTGTTTAGGTGTGATAAGGCCAATGGATCCGGAGACAGACACCATTGAAAGATAGTTCATTACAATCACAGATCCCAGGAGAGGGATTACTCGTTGCACCAAGCAAGGCCATGCAGGGAAGCACCAGGGTCAGCTGGGAGGTCACGGAACACCTGAGGAAGAGGCTTTATTGTGGTTTCTGCAGGAAGAAGTGGGCAACCCAAGGCAAGCGGCTTTCGTTTGAATCATTTCAGAGGACTCTGATGCGCAGGGCCTGTCCCCTGTTCCTGGCGGGGATTCCAGCAGATGGATCCCGAAAGGGGAGGTGCAGAGGGTGTGGATTTCATCAGCTTCTCAAGCAGGAGAACTGGGAAATCCCTGGCGGTCCAGTGGTTAAGATTCCAGGCTTTCACTGCTAGGCCCGGGTTCAATCCCTGGTTGGGGATCTCCCACAAGCCATGCAGCGTGGCCAAATAAATAAACAAAAATGTAAAAAAAAAAAAACCAAAACCAAAAAAAAAAACCAAAACAATCACACAAAAAAGAAGAAGGTAAACTGATGAACCTCCAACCAGGGTCTCAAAACTGAGTGAAGACTGTATATATAACATTGTATATATAACACTATACTGCAAGGGGAAGAGAGACAAAGAGCTGGAGCTGGAGCCACAGGAGGTCAAAGGATTCTTTTTTTAATACAAAAGCAAGATTAGCATGTTTACACACAAAAGGGAAAGAGGAGAGGGGAGAGATACAGTAGAGAGGGAAGAACCATGGCTAGAGAGTGCCACAGGGAATTGGGGCCCAGAGAAGGGCGGTGGACCTAAGTGGGAGAAGAAATACCCTTTCCTTTTTTTGAGTCAAAACAAATTTTGATTGTGGTAGAAAACAACCTCCAAATAACAAATTTACCATCTCAACCATTTTTAAGTGTGCAATTCAGTGGCATTAAGTCCATTCACGTTGTTGTGCAACGTGAATCACCACCATCCATCCATAGAACTCTTTTTTTTTTAAACTTTATTTATTTATTTATTTTGGTCACGCCACGTGGCTTGTGGGATCTTAGTTCCCCGACCAGAGATTGAACCCGCACCCTGGGCAGTGAAATCACGGAGTCCTAACCACTGGACCGCCAGGGGATTCCCCGTAGAACTCTTTTCATCTTGTAAAACTGAAACTCTGTACGCATCAAACACTAACTCCCCGTTTCCCCCATCTCCCAGCCCCTGGAAACCACCCTTCTACTTTCTGGTTGTATGAATTTGATGACTCTAGGTGCCTCATATAGTTGGAATAGTGTTTGTCCTTTTATTTGTCTTCTTGTGACTGGCTCATTTCACTCAGCATAATGCCGTCCAGGTTCATCCATGTTGTTGTATGTGTCAGAATTTCTTTCCTTCCTTAGGAAGAATAATATTCCATTGTATGGTTAGACCAAATCTTCTTTATCCATTCATCTATCAATGGACACTTAGTTTGCTTCCACTTTTTAGCTACTGTGAATAGTGCTGCTATGAACATGGGTGTACAAATATTTGAGACCTTGCTTTCAATTCTTTTGGATGTATACCTACAAATGGAATTGATGAATCAGAAACAAAATCACTAACTTGAAAAGATATCTGCACTCCCATGTTCATAGCAGCAGTACCCACAATAGCCAAGATATGGAAACAACCTAAGTGTCTATCAGTGGATGAATGAATAAAGAAGGTGTAATATAGGGCTTCCCTGGTGGCGCAGTGGTTAAGAATTCTCCTGCCAATGCAGGGGACACGGGTTCGAGCCCTGGCCCAGGAAGATCCCACATGCCGCGGAGCAGCTAAGCCCGTGCGCCACAACTACTGAAGCCCGCATGCCTAGAGCCCGTGCTCCGCAACAAGAGAAGCCAGCGCAATGAGAAGCCCTCGCACCGCAGTGAAGAGTAGCCTCTGCTCACTGCAACTAGAGAAAGCCCATGCACAGCAACAAAAGACCCAACGCAGCCGAAATAAATAAATAATTAATTTTTAAAAAGAAGGTGTAATATACATATAGAATGGAATATTATTCAGCCGTAAAAAAGAATGAAGTAATGCCATTTGTGGCAACATGGATGGACCTTGAGGGCATTATGCTAAGTGAGGTAAGTCAGACAGAGAAAGACAAATACTGTATGAGATATCATTTATACAGTAAGTCCCTTACACATAAATGAGTTCCGTTCCAAGACTGCATTCATAAGTCCAACAAAGTTAGCCTAGGTACCCAGCTAACACAACTGGCTATATAGTACTGTACTGTAATAGGTTTATGATACTTTTCACACAAATAATACATAAAAACAAGCAAACACACACACAAAAACGTTTTTAATCTTACAGTACAGTACGTTGAAAAGTACAATAGTACAGTATAACAGCTAGCATACAGGGGCTGGCACTGAGTGAACAGGAAAGAAGAGTTACTGACTGCAAGAGGGAGAGGAGGTGGGCGATGGCAGAGCTGAAGGATCCTCAGCCATAGGAGACGGAGGGCGAGCTGCCATTTCACTCACGCCTTATGTGATTGGACATGCGAACGCACATTCGCGTCTTTGAAAGTTCATAACTTGAAGGTTCGTATGTAGGGGACTTCCTGTGTATGGACTCTAAAAAAAAACTCGAGGGAACTCCCTGGGGGTCCAGCGGTTAGGATTTGGTGCTTTCACTGCCAGGGGCCTGGATTCGATCCCTGGTCGGGGAACTAAGATCCCGCAGACTGTGCGGCGTGGCCAAAATTTAAAAATTTAAAAAACCTCGAACTTGTAGATACACAGAACAGACTGGTGGTTACCGGAGGCAGAGGGTGAAATGGGTGAAGGTGATCAAAGGTACAAACTTCCAGTTATAAATAAGTCCTGGGGAGGTAAAAAAAGGAAACAAAACACAAAATCCTTTTCTTTTATCCCAAGCGCACAAGGTTAAAGGAGGTGATGTGCCCCTCTTCCCCCACAGTTTCCCAGGGGACATCCTGGCTGAAGACTTTGCCGACCACGTCAGGAAGCACGACGAGAAGGACAGCGGCTGTGGCTTTGCCGAGGAGTACCAGGTCGGGTGAGAACAGAGGGGGCCGAGCCGAGCCCCATGTGCCCACCGAGACCTTTCCACCCCTTTGGGATTGAACAGAAGCAGGGATACATACTTGGTTGGCTCATACAGAAATGCTCAGCCATGATTATCCACTTTTATGACTCACTGAACTCTTACTGTAGTGTTGGTTGGATGGGCTAATCCTAAAGCAACACCTTGGTTTTCCCCTGGCCCCTCCTCTCTCACCTACCTCTCCAGTCCGCATCCTCCCAGATGCCCCCCGGGGATGGTGCACACACGCGTCCTACTTCTTTCTTTCTTTTTTTAAAAATAAATTTATTTATTTATTTATTTACTTTTGGCTGCGATGGGTCTTCGTTGCTGCCCGCAGGCTTTTTCTAGTTATGGTTCCTGGGCTTAGTTGCTCCGCGGCATGTGGGATCTTCCCAAACCAGGGCTCAAACCCGTGTCCCCTGCATCGGCAGGCGGACTCCCAACCACTGCGCCCCCAGGGAAGCCCGGTAGGTGGATTCGTAACCACTGCGCCACCAGGGAAGTCCTACTTGTCCTATTTCTGTAGATGCTACAGAACTCCAGGGTGTAAGGGGTGAGTGGGGTGGCGCTCAGGAAGGCAGGGGGGAGCAACGCGGGTATCCCTGGGGGAGGGCAGAGAAACTCCAGCATCTGTGCACCCTCCCCTCACTTCGCCCCCGGCAACCGGCCCTGGAGGACCACAGCCAGTCCCAGACGGTGGCCTCAGCTCCGGAGAACAGCGCCAAGAACCGTTACAGAAACGTGCTGCCCTGTGAGTCCTGAGCCTCTGCTGACTTTGTTCTCAGCCGTGACTTTGTCAACACCCCAGGCCTGACTCCTGCCCCTTATTTATTCCCCGTGAGGGACAAAGCTCTTGCCCCCGTGAGCTGAGAATCCCCAGGCCGGCTCCTCCCGCCCGGGGTCCCTCAGCCCCTCTCCCAGCCCCCCTGATCCGTGTGCAGCGTGACGTGTCGGCGTGACCTCTATGCCCGGGTCTCCCACCCTGCCCCCTGCATCGCTAATGCCGTCCTCTTCCCCTAGGTGACTGGTCCCGTGTTCCCCTGACGCCCCTCCCTGGGGAGCCGGGCTCCGAGTAGATCAACGCCAGCTGCATCCCTGTAAGGCTGCGGTTGGGAGCCGGGAGGGTGCTGAATGAGCCTCGGAAGGCGAGGGCCAGATGAGGCGGGCCGTGGCCTACCTGTTTTCCTCAGCCAGGTCTCTGGAGCCTCCGGGAGTTCACTGCAGCCCAGGGACCCTTCTCCACACTGTGGGCGACTTCTGGCGCCTGGTGTAGGGGCAGCGGAGCCCCACACTACTCATGCTGACCAACTGCGTGGAGTCTGCCCAGGTGAGAGGACACCTGGGTCCTGGGTGCTGACCCCTGAGCTCCAGCCCGTGACCCTGCCCCAGACACTGATCCCAGGGTAGACCTTGACCTAGACCTCAGTGATTCCCTCCACCACGGCCCCAACCTTCCTGTCTCCCCGAGTCCACCCATTTGTCCACTTACGGGGTGAAGCTGATCTCAAGGACCTTGGGAAAGAAGAGTCCTCCCGGCTGGGGTGAATCTCCACCTGGCTGCCCATGGGTCCTGCCTTGTCACCAGAGCAGGGGGGATTCCCCGGCACTGAATACAAGAGCCACCCTGCGGAGGGGCACCAGCGAAGGTGCTCTGGGGCCTCCTGTACTCTGACCCGCCCCAGTCTTCCCCCAGGGGAAGTGTGAGCCTTCCTGGCCTCTAGACACCCAGCCCTGCACCCATGGGCACCTACGAGTGACCCTGGTGGGTGAGGAGGTGATGGAGAACTGGACAGTATGAAACCTGAAGCTCCGGCATGTAAGCCCCCACCCCACCCCGTCAGCCCTACCTTGACCCTCAGTTCCTCCCCCGTGATATTCCAGGCAGTCCCCTCCCCAGAGCTCCCCATGAAGTCTAAGCTTCCGCCACTCCCACAAGGGACCACAATGTGCCGCAGGGATGTCCCCACCGGTCAGAAACCAGCCCCCGGGTCCTGAGCTCCCCCCAACTCCCCTCCCTCTAGATGCAAGAGCAGAAGACTTTATCTGTGCGTCGGTTCCACTACGTGACCTGGCCAGAC
This sequence comes from Physeter macrocephalus, assembly GCF_002837175.3. NCBI lineage: Eukaryota > Metazoa > Chordata > Mammalia > Artiodactyla > Physeteridae > Physeter > Physeter macrocephalus. The sequence continues at coordinate 110,519 of NW_021145374.1, read as the reverse complement.
CACGGCGTCCCCCACTCCCCAGACCCCTTGCTGGCCTTCTGGAAGATTCTCTGGCAGTGGCTGGACCAGACCGTGGGGGGAGGCCCCCCCATTGTGCACTGCAGGTGAGGACCAGCCAGAGCCCTCTGCCTGTGAGGAAACCGCCCCCTTGGGGCTCAGGAACCAGGGTTCTCTGGGTCCTTAGAGGAGGAACTTCTAGAGGAGGTGGAGGAGATGGGGAGGGGACGGAGAAGATGGAGGCAGAAGGTGAAGGGGCGGTGATGCAGATCGAGAATGATGATAAAGGTGAAGAGATGGGAAAGAAAGAAAAAGAGGTAAAGGAGGAGGCATGCATGGGGAGAAGGAGGGAGGAGGGGTGAAGAGCAGGAGGGAGAGGCAGCCAAAGGTTTTAAGAAACATTTAAAACAGCTCTTTGGGGGAATTCCCTGGTGGTCCAGTGGCTAGGACACAGCACTTTCACTGTCGAGGGCCCAGATCCCACAAGCTTCACAGCGCGGCCAAAAAAAATTTTTTTTAATAAAAAATAAAATGGTCATTTTCATGTTTAAAAAAATTTTTTTAATGACAAGCTTGGGAGCTCATCTTCCCTTGTGTGCACCCTAGCTCTGTCACTTACTAGCTGAGTGGCCTGGGACAATCGACTTCACCTCACTCAGCCTCCATTGCCCCGTATGTAAAATGGGCACGCTCAACTCATGGTTCCTACCTCTTAGGAGCGGTGAAAAAAGCACATAAGGCACCTGGAACAGGGCCTAGCAGATAGATAGAACACAGAGCATAGTCATTTGTTACTACTTCCTACTTAATTAAGTAACCCCCACTTAACACTGTAGCCTCCAGAATAGTCTCACTGAATACCCTGACCCCTGGGTGCTCCAAACACAGGTCCCTCCAGTCAGCTGAGACTCCCCCTCTCCTGGTCTGACCCTTCTTGTCCCTGCCTAGCGCTGGCGTGGGCCGCACGGGCACCCTCATTGCCCTGGATGTCCTGCTGCGGCAGCTGGAGTGTGGGGGTCTCATGGGGCCCTTCAGCTACGTGATGGAGAGGTGAGAGAGCCGGCCACGTATGGCGCAGACTGAGGTGATGGGGATCCTTGGGCACGGGGTGGGTGGGGTGGGGTGGGGCCCCAGAGGAGAGCAGGCCGAGGCTCAGTAGCGCACCCTCACCTGCCCGTGCTCTGTCCCCAGGCCCAGAATGTGTTCCTGCACCAGTGCATCCTTAGGTTTCTGCAACAGTCATCCCCAGTGCCCGCTGAGAAGGGGCCCACCTATGAGAACCTGCTTTTCGAGAATGTAGCTCCTACAGAGGCCTAAGCTGCGGGAGGGCTGAGACCCCAGCCCATCTAGACTCAAATTCTGCATCCCTACTTCAGCCCAGATACCTGGACCCCTGGGACAGCAGAGGGCTGGGGTCCCACACTCCTGGGCCCTGCAGGAAGAGGGGGCTGGCAGCCTAAATTCCTGCTTTCCGGAGGGGGAGAGAGGTAAGGTGGGAGCCCAGATTCTGGATTTCCAGTTCCTTGAAGAAGGAGAGGGATGGGATCTAGGATTTCCTTGTTGTTTTTTGAGGGAGGAAGAGGCTGCATAGTCTCAAGGAAACAAGCAGAATTCTGAGGAAGAAAGGAAGTAATGAGGGTCCAGAATTCTGGCCACCCAAGGAGCAAGGGCAGGCTGGGCAGGATCCTGCCCATATCTTACTCCAGAAACTAAATCGTCAGTCTTCGAGGATCTGAGGTTTCCCTGCACCTCACTGCCTGTGCATATTTTTTCTTTTATCCCGTAATTTATTAAATCACTATTCTCCCCAGAGACACTTGCCCCATTGGATTTCTGGGTCTGGAAATAATATTGGGGTGGGTTCCTGATGTTTAGGTACTGAGGCCGACGTCCTAGGGAGGAAACTAGAGGGACTCACAATTTGCACCTGAAAAATGTGGGTTTGGACAGTTGAGTCTCTCCGAGAAGGCTGTAGGTCCAGGGTCTGGGCAGTGTGGACTCGCTTCCCTGGAGCTAGGAGCATGGGGGCTTGCCTTCTGGGCCCGGCCTTAGGGGAACTTAGAGGGTGGAGTGAAGTCTGTATCGGATTTGCTGGAGAATTTCACGCTTAGTCTCCTGTCTGGATATCTGAATAGCTGGGTCTCAGCAGAGGGTCTTCTGGGTCCTAGAAACCGATATCCTGGAGCCCGGTTCTCTGTACAGTCCCGGGCGCTGGGGTGGGGAGAAGGGGTCTGCATGCCAGGTGGCTGGACTAGAAGGCAGAAAATCCTTGGGACCAGGATAAATATCCGTGGGCGCCCTGGTGGTTCCAGGCTGGGGCGGGACGAGGGCCGGGGCGGGGTTCTCCACCTTCCAAACACGCACGCGCACACACACATACACACTCACACACACAGGCTTTCTCTCACACACATATACACGCTCACACACACGCACACGGGCACATACACAGCCCGGGCCGGCTCCGTTCAGCCGAGCCCCCGCCCCACAGCGCTCCGCGATCAGCACCCAGGACAGCGCCAGCCACACGCGTGCGGGGGCGGGGTCCGGGCGGGGCCGGCGCCTCGGTGTCTCTCGGGAGGGTCCTGTCTAGCCACCGAGCAGGTAGGAGCCGCTGGAACCCCCTCCCTAAGCCCCATCCTCATTCCCATCCCTAGAGAGATGGTGTGTGTGTGTGTGTGTGTGTGTGTGTGCGCGCGCGCGCGCTCTAGCCACCGAGCAGGTAGGAGCCGCTGGAACCCCCTCCCTAAGCCCCATCCTCATTCCCATCCCTAGAGAGATGGTGTGTGTGTGTGTGTGTGTGTGTGTGTGTGTGTGTGTGGTGGCGGGGACACTGGGAGAGACTAGCAGGGCTGGAGCCTGAAACGGGGAGAATGGGATTTAGAGACAGGTGTGGAGACAAAGAGCCAGAGGGAAGGGAGGAGCAGGCAGTGGAAGCGGGTGCGAGACCCCGGTAGACTGAGATCAGACAACAGGCACAGGCCTGACAACCCAGACGGAGGAGAGGCGAGAAGCCGACGGGGAGACGGACCTCGATGTGGGGTCGAGAGAGGAATGGAGGCCGAGGCGGTCACGAGGACAGGTGTGAAGACAGAGCTCAGGGTGCGCGGAAGAGACAAACAGACTGAAAAGGATGTGGGGGCCCAGCCAAGGCAGCAGGGCAGCCGCCCGCCCCCCACATTCCCCGCAAGAGTGGGAGAGGGAGGGCACCCTGAGTCTTCACTCCCAGGGCCAGATGTGAAGGGAGGAGCCAGCTGTGGGCGCGTGGACAGACGGACGGGCAAAGCCGCGTCCTCCCCACCTTCGCTTGTCACGGGTATCTGGGTCTGAGGTCCCAGGTGGGACGGGGAACCGAACCAGCTTGCGCCTCTGGGACTCGGCTTCTGTGCGTCAGCCTCGCCCGTTGTCCTGGCGACAGGCCGTTGCCGGGGCAACCAGCGCTACCTTCACCCCGCCCTCGCGGAGCCAGCCGTTGCTCTGGGCAACTCGGTGCGCTGGTTCCCACGCCCGCCCTCGCCCACTTCCGGTTCAGGCCCCGGGGAAGGGCAAGGAAGGGACAGAAGTCAGCGGGATTGGATTCCTGGAGGCCTTGGAGGGAGGGGGCGTCCCTTGGGATGAGACTTGGTCCTGGAATCCACCCCCAGCCCTCGCCCCCCGTCGCAGGAAGGCTGAAACAACAACCCCCAGCATGCCGCGCGGCGGTTGGCAGGTTCCCATACGGGACCATACGGCTCAGGGTGCCGATGGGAGTTGGAGTTCTTTGTTGTTCGGATGGCTCAACGGATGCACGGGGTGGGTGTGGGGGGACTAGAGCGTTTGGGTGCCTCCGCAGAAAGAACAGTAAGACCCCGCCGCCATGTTCCCGGAGCCCCCAACACCGGGGCCTCCAGCGACCGACACGCCTCCTGACTCGAGTCGCATCAGCCACGGCCCTGGTGAGCGAAACCCGGGGTGGAGCGGAGGGAAAGCCAGGCTAGGATTCCCAGGGGCGGGGTTCGAACGGGTGTATTCAGACTGGCGGGCTGGAAAATACGGGTGAGATTATAGTCGGCATCCTGAATTGGAATCTAAATGAAATGAAAAAGGAACAGGTTTGCAAGAAAATCAGGAACCAAATCAAGGGGTGTGGAATGGAATGTAACCGTGGATTGGTGAATTGGAAGGTCCACCTCTCCCTTCTTTTAAAGAGGAAGACTGAGGCCCAGGGAGGGGTTAAGCCTTCTAAAACACAGCGGTTGAGCAGAAAGATTAGAATGGGGGTAGAAGAGGAGGTGAAACTAATCCTAATAGGCAAGAAAATCTAGATGGTGTCAGCCTGCCTTAGGTCTTCAAATAGTTTTAAATGTGAGACCAGTTGGAAGGAAAACATGGGAATAAAATGGAATGGAAATGGCTGGAGGAAAAACAAGGCCAGGATTTCAGCTGACACGTGTCATACAGAATGAATCAGCCTGCTTGTCTCTCAGGGCCTCAATGTTTGCTGTTTCCATGTCCTCTGCAGTGCCCCCCTGGGCTCTGGCCACCATCGTGCTGGTCTCAGGCCTCCTCGTCTTCAGCTGCTGTTTCTGTCTCTACCGGAAGCGTTGTCGGAGGCGGATGGGCAAGAAGAGCCAGGCTCAAGCCCAGGTCCACCTTCAGGAAGTGAAGGAGCTGGGCCAGAGTTACATAGACAAGGTGTGGCCTGGCCCAGCCCCTCAGCCCTGCTCCTTCCCGCACCCTTACTCCTCTCAATGGCCCAGCAGCCTCAGTCCCTGCTCCATCCCTCCTACACCCGCTGTATTTGCTCATCTCCCCTGTGTGTCTAGCCCTAAACTGGACCTGGGGACCTGGAGATAAACCAGACATTCACAAGAACCTCCAGTCTGATGGGGAAGTCAGATGCTCATATAGACATTCAAAATACAGGGTGGTATGTGCCACATTAGAGGCAGTACAGGGCATATGGGAGCACAGAGAAACCACCTGACAGCCTAGGGGGTCTGAGAAGGCTTCCTGGAGGAAGTGACTTCTGTGTTGAGACCCAAAGGAACTCAGAATTAACTGAGAGCAGAGAGAAGGACATTCTACCTCAAACGAGGAGCATGTGTTGAGGCCTGGAATCCTGATTCTGAGGGCTATTTGGAGAACAAAGAGTCATTCTTCACAATAGCTGGGGTATAGCATACAGATATCCTGTGCTCTGGGGTGAGGTTTTTGGAGAGCTCAGCAGTACCCATGTAATGAAGGTGATTGGGAGCCACAGAAGTTTTGAGTGGGAGAGGCATAAGGTCACATGGGCTTTAGGATGACTCCCCTGGAACCCTTGTGGAGGACAGGTCTGGGGCAAGGAGACAAGGGAGGAGGCTGTATGGCAGCCTTGAGAGGTTGAAGCAAACGCGAGTTGGAAGACGTCGTTGGTGTGGAAAGCTACAGGTGCAAGTATCTGAGCACTGGGCCTCTGAATGCAGAGTGGAATGAGGCTCTCCTGGGAGCCAGAGTCCTAGGTTTCCAACCCAGAGCAACCAGCTCTGTGACCTTGGGAAATTCACTGTCTGTCTCTGAGCCTCAAGTTTGTGGACGATAACTAGTATTTCCTTACCTCCCTTTTCAACAAATAGCTGTTATAATTATTACCCTTAAGGTGTGTCCTTTAGGGCCCTGGTATCCAGTCTCCATCCCTCTCCCCTAAGCCAGTGACTCCAAAGACCATCAGCATCAGAATCAGTTCAGGTACTTGTTGAAATGCAAATTCTGGATCTTGTGCCAGACCTACTGAATCAGAATCTCTGAAGTGAAGGCATTTGACCACACTACTCAGGGGAATTCTGATTCACATTGCATTTTGAAAATCGGTGGCTTAGGTTAAGAAGTTTTCTGTCTTTGTTGTTCTAGTTTAGAATGGCAAATACGCACTAAATATGCCATTTTTCCTCCATATTTTCTGTCCAAGATCACTAATCAATGTGGCAATTTGGACAATCACCCCAATACATCCATTAATGTGTGAACTAAAATCTGCATCCATCCTGTAGGCAATGAGACACTGTCAGTGCTTGTTTTTCTAGTCTAGGCATGACAAACACACTGCATGCATGTCACCACGTCTATGCCCCACCGGTAACAGGCATCACTAATAAAACACTGACAAACGTACCACACTGTGTTGCCATGGCTAGTCCCACCTGTGGCAGACATCACTAATCAAACACTGACTCTGCTTAGCTTGCAAGTGTTCAGGTATAGCTGGAGGGATCTGTGAGTCTCCTTTGGCTTCTGCGCCTGGGTGGATATCACTATCAGGGGAAGAGTTCACCTGCCCTTGCCCCTGGCTCCCTAAGGTGCAGCCAGAAGTGGAGGAGCTGGAGCCGACACCATCTGGGCCAGGGCAGCAGGTGGCAGAGAAGCATGAACTAGGACGACTACAGTACTCACTGGATTATGATTTCCAGAGTGGCCAGGTGGGTGTGGAGGAGGGGAGATGCTTTGGAGGGGAGGGTCCCAGGGGTTCTAGCCCCTTCTTGGAGGAGGCTCTGGAAGGGACGCTAAGACTAGGGTCCCCTCATCACTGTACAGCTGCTGGTGGGCATCGTGCAAGCTGAGGGATTGGCAGCCTTGGACCTAGGTGGCTCCTCTGACCCCTACGTGCGGGTTTACCTGCTGCCAGACAAACGGAGGCGGCACGAGACCAGGGTGCATCGGCAGACGCTGAACCCACACTTTGGGGAGAACTTTGCCTTCAAGGTGAGCTCGTGGCCTCAGTGCTTTATGCCCGGCAGCCTGTCCCCAGTCTCTGGAACACTTGGGACCGAGATCTTCAGCTTTTACTGGTGGCAGCTACCAGCTCTGGGGACTATGCCACTGGACCCTGCGTTGTCCCTTTGGGGGGCACTACTGGCCCCTGGGCTGCTTCGTTGGTCCTTGGGCTGTCCCATTTGGGGTCCATGGACACCCCCTAACTGTTCCTTGGGACCCTCGCTGCCCCCACTCATCGCCTTCCACCCGGCTGTGCTGTGTCCCACTTCCTACTCTCACCGTGTGCTTTCTTTGCGTCCCCCTTCCCCCAGGTCCCCTACGTGGAGCTGGGGGGCAGGGTACTGGTCATGGCAGTATACGACTTCGACCGCTTCTCCCGCAACGACGCCATTGGGGAGGTGCGGGTCCCCATGAGCTCCGTGGACTTGGGGCGGCCAGTGCTGGCCTGGCGGGAGCTGCAGGCGGCTCCTCGGGAGGAGGTGAGCACGCGTGGCCACGCCCCCACATCTGGGCCCGCCCACCTCAACCCCGGGCCAATCAGATCACAGGCCTCCGCGATCCTCCGGGCTCCAGCACTTCCACCTGCTGCAGAAGAGTAGCTCCCAGGTCTATCGTGGTGGATCAACGCCTCCCGTCGGCAGTCCCCCTCGGATTGTACCACCCGGGTCTTAACTCTGGACCATACCATTTCAACACGAGGGGGAGGGAAGAAAAATCGCAGAGGGGTTGGATGCGGAGCCCCGGTTCCGGTGATGGGTCCCTCTCCATCTTTTAGCAGGAGAAACTAGGTGACATCTGCTTCTCCCTCCGCTATGTCCCCACGGCCGGGAAGCTCACCGTCATCGTCCTGGAGGCTAAAAACCTGAAGAAGATGGATGTAGCAGGGCTGTCAGGTGTGTGGGAAGCAAGCAGATGGTGGTGGTGATGGGCGGGTGAGGTTCTCTGGCTAAGGTTCTGGCAGTGTCTGGGCCCCGAGGGTCTCACAGGGGAGAGGGAGGTCCAGGCTGTCATGGAGGATTTAGATTCTCTTTGGGCACAGAGAAAGGGAGACCTGAGGGGTCCATGGGCTGTCTCTATGTTGTTCCAAAGAAGAGTCTCATGCATTCCCCTCAGTCTGATCCCTTTGGACTCACCAGAGTGGTGGGGTTATAAGATTCCTCCTGCCTCTCCCCAGATCCGTATGTCAAGGTCCACCTGCTGCAGGGCGGCAAAAAGGTGCGGAAGAAGAAAACGACCATCAAGAAGAATACTCTGAACCCCTATTACAATGAGGCCTTCAGCTTCGAGGTGCCCTGTGACCAGGTCCAGGTGAGCTCAGACCTGCCCATAGCCCCTGCCAGAGCAGCCCTTACCCCGGAGTCCCAGGCCCTTAGAAACCCCCGTTGCTAAGGGAAGGGAGACTCCTTAGCAACCCTTAGAAACCAGGTCTTGGGGGTCTGATTGTGTTCTCAATCTCAGTTTCTCCCATGAGGACCAGGAAGCCCCGCCCCCAGGCAAGACCAGGGTGCCCGTTGCCCTCAGGAGCTCTGGTTACTGAGAAAAAGAGACTTCCCCACAACCCTAAGGCCCGGCCCCTCCACCCATTTCAAAGTCTTGAAGATTTGCCCCCCTTAGGAGGCTGACCCTAAGGAGCCTCCTAACAACCCCTGAGCAACGGGGATCCTGAGAGTTTATCTCCTTTGCAATCTGATCGCAGGAAGACTCCAGAGCATCCCTGTAACCAACCGCAGGGCGCTCCGCCCCCCTCCCCCCGTCCGAGCTCCAGATGAAGCCTTAGCCCGGGGGCCTAGGAAGTCCCCTTAGAATGAGGGTTGAGAGGGAGAGGGTCTCCTTAGCAATGATACCTGGGTCCCTCGCGTTACCTCCTTACCCCACTCTCTGTCTCTTCTTCCACCCCTGCCCACCTCAGAAGGTTCAGGTGGAGCTGACTGTGCTGGACTATGACAAGCTGGGCAAGAACGAGGCCATTGGGAGGGTGGCCGTAGGGGCAGCGGCCGGGGGTGCTGGCCTGCGGCACTGGGCAGACATGCTGGCCAACCCCCGGCGGCCCATCGCCCAGTGGCACTCGCTGCGGCCCCCTGACCGAGTGAGGCCACCGCCAGCACCCTGATCCCCACCCTCAAGCCCCTGACCCCAGACTCCTGGCCAAAGCCACGTCCATGCCCACCTTTAAGCCTTCTCTGAACGCTAACACGCCCCACTCTACCCATTCCTGCCTTCTCCCCACCCCCATCATGCCAATCATGATAACCTGCCGACTCCCCCAATATGGCACATGCCCAAAAGCCCCAGGGACCCCTGGAGGAGGGGAGCAGTCTGGGCTCCCGCCACCCCAGGGTCCCGCCATCTGCTTTGACAATCAGTGATCCCAGCCTACTATCCCCTTGGCTCCCAGTGTCCTTTTTCCTGCACAGTATCACCCGCTCCTGTCCCTGGTCTGATCCTGCACCGCTCCTGGGACCAAATAAATACTCAGCAACTTTGCTGGCCTGGACCGGTGCTCCTTGATGGGGGTGGGTAGGGGTGAGGACTGGGAACCCAGGAGGGACCCTCCAGGGGTGGGACCACACAAGGGCAGGGATAGGGCTGCCTATCCTGGAAACACACATGGAAACTCACCCACCCACTCATCCATCCATCCTTTCACCCACTCACTCTCCCATTCACTCCATCACTTATTCATTCACTCACCCCTCCAAGCTTCAGCTTCCTCATCTGAAAAAAATCATGATAATACTAATACCTACTGTACATTTGCTGTGAGGAGTCAATGAGAATTCACTTAGTTATTCATGAATTTATCTGCTCCCTCACCCATGATTTACATAGATTTTCATACCCATATTTCCCTCCCTCCCTTTCTTTCTTCCTTGCGTCATCCATCCTTTCTATATTCCCCGAGGCCCTCTGTGTGCCAGCTTCTGTTGGATGCTGGGGACCCCCAAATAGATGCAAATCCAGACTTTACTTCCAAGCAACTTACTGTCATCAAGGAAACAAAGTAGATATGCAGCGTCTAGGAATGAAATCCCCAGAGAATGAGAGAAAGGGCAAGATTTCCTCAGGGAGACACAGTAGTTCCAGCTACACCTCATTCTTTTTTCAACAAATTCTTTCTCTCAGTCTGTGTCTAGGAAAGTTGATCATTTTATTGGCTTCTCCCCCATCTCATCCCAGACAGGATTTCAGGTGACGGACAAAGGTCCATGACATTTGGCAAGAGAGCTCTCTGAGCATCAGGTAAAGTGGAAAATGAGCCAACAAGTACTGCCATGTGTTAAGGAAAGGGGCAGAACTTACCCCTGAGCTTCCTGGTAGCCAATGGGAAAAGGGAAATCTGATCAGTTACCTAGGTTGTGAGGTCCATGAAATTTAAAAAAATTTTCCAAAGGATTGCAGTAATTTCTGTTTTTTTTTTTTGTTTTTTTTTTTTGCGGTACACGGGCCTCTCACTGTTGTGGCCTCTCCCGTTGCGGAGCACAGGCTCCGGACGTGCAGGCTCAGCGACCATGGCTCACGGGCCTAGGCACTCCACGGCATGTGGGATCTTCCCGGACCGGGGCACGAACCCGTGTCCCCTGCATCGGCAGGCGGACTCTCAACCACTGCACCACCAGGGAAGCCCGAAATGCAGTAATTTCTCATGTGTGAGTGAGTGGGGGGCATCTTTATAAAGACAATACTATGTATATATTATTACTATTACTACTTTTGATAATAATTCTCACAGCAACCTCATGAAATAGACACGATTATTATTCCCAGTTGACAAATGTGGAAACTGTGCTTCAGGGAATTAACATGACTTGCTCGGGATCATACATCCAGGAAGTCCTTCTCTAAATCCTGGGATTGAATCTGTTCTGAGTTAGATGATGACTTTGGGATCCCTGGGTCTATGTCTCCACAAGTAAGCAGACAAATGAGAAGTATAAAACCATTACAAGTGGCGACCAAACTGGGAAGGAAACCAGTAAGGGCTCAGATCATTTAAAAAGGGTTTTCAGGGGCAGCTTCTCTGAAGAAGTAGTGTTTAGGCTGTGATATGAATGACAAGAAGGCATGAGGCTTCCAAAGGTGAAGGGGAAGTACAATGGAATATGATCCAGTCACAAAAAGGAATGAAGTACTGATTCCTGCTATAGCATAGATGAACCTTGAAAACACGATTTTAAGTGAAAGAAGCCAGACATAAAGGGCCACATATTGTATGATTCCAACTATATGAAATATCTAGAATAGGCAAATCCACAGAGAAAAAAAAAGACTAGTGGTTTTCAGGGACTAGGGAGAGGGATAAATGGGGAGTGACTGATTAATGAGTATGGGGTCTCCTTATGGCATGATGAGCAATTTCTGGAACTAGATAGTGGTGATGGTTGCACAATACTGTGAATGTACTAAACATCACTAATTGTAAGCTTCACACAAAGATGAGGGGGAAGAAAATTCCATACGGAAGGAACCCCAAGTTCCTTGCGAAGGCCCTGGGGGCAAGAACAGGCTTGATGTAGTCTCAAAAGAGCCAGGAGGCCAGTATGGCTGGAGAGGAGCATCAGAGCGGATGTATGGGGGTGGGGGTGGGGACATGACTTAAGAGACACAGCCAAGAGCCAGATCACACAGGAACTAGGAGGTGAAGCTGAGGAACTGGGATTGTATCTACCTGCAGTGAGAAACCTCAGTAGGGTTTTAGAGGGAAGTGGCATGGCTTGGTTCACATTTCAGATTACTCTGGCTCCTCCGTGGAGGAAGCGTTGTGGAGAGTGGCGGTGATGAAGATAAAAGACATTTAAGCCTCACTGGAGAAAGTCAGGATCTGGGGCTCTAGTGGGCTGAAGGCTGACTCAGGAGGGGCCCAGGTTGGCTGGCCCACTCCTGGAGGGTTGCTGAAAACTCAGCCTTCATTTCCTTCCCGCTAACCAGAACTGTCCTCAGCAGGCAGGTGGACCTCCTTTCAACCCACCACACTCCTGCTAGCTGCATGTTACCTTTCCCATCTTACAGAGCAGGAAACTGAGGCAGAGAGGGTGACTGACTTGGCTAAGTTCATGTAGCAGGGTGAGGAGAGGGGACAGAGAACCGAGGCTCCTTGGGTGCTGTGCCCTGGGCTGGGTGCTGGGGATGATCTGGAGATGTGTCTCACTGGAGTCCCTGCCCTTGTGGAACTCACGGACAGGTTAAGTCACCTGGCCGAGTTCTCTCAGCCAGCAAGTGACAGGACAAGGTGTAAACCCAGCCATGTCTGGTACCAAAAGCCACATTCTCAAGCGTCCTCCACCCCAGATATAAAGTGCTGGGAGTCACAGGGTAGACTACAGTGGCCATCTGCTGAAAAAGCAGGAGCAGAACCCAGGAAGATCCCTGGCTAAGGTTTGAAGGATGAGTTGGAGTTTTCCAAGGGGAGAAGGGAAGGATGTTAGAAGGAGCAACACAAGCCATAAAGGGACTTCCCTGGTGGTTCAGTAGCTAAGACTCCGCGCTCCCAATGCTCCCAATGCAGGGTGCCCAGGTTCGATCCCTGGTCAGGGAAGTAGATCTCACAGGGCGCAACTAAAAGATGCCATGTGCTGCAACTAAAAAAAAAAAAAAAAAGAAAGAAAAAGATCCTGCGTACCACAACTGAGACCTGGCTCAGCCAAGTAAATAAATAAATAAATAAATAAATAAATAATAAACAACAAAAACACAAACCATATAGACCTGGAGACAACAGAGGACTTGGTATGGTTCCTGAGGTGTGCTGTTACCATCTCTCTGAAGCCCTGTTGTGTAGCTTGCCCCCTTCCGTTGTGTAAATACTATCACTGTGGCTGATTTCAAGCCGCCAATGTGAAGTCTGAATATAGAGTTGAGAAGAGATTCCTACTACCACATCATCCTATAGTATGTCCCAGAGTAGAACAAGGGTCCCCCAATTTAAGGCAAAGCCAGAACAAAAACAAAGTCACCAAAACCAACACACCCAGTAATCAAGATAGATAGTAATTTAATGCAATATTTTTTAAGATTCAAAACTAATGCAAAACAGAAATACAAGATGGAAAAATAAATAAGATATAAAAAATTTAAAGACAGGATCTGACCCTTCACTTGGACCACTCTGCCTTATCCTAATCCTGGCCCTTGTTCTAATAAAACTTTATTTACAAAAATAGACAGTCCTAGTTTGCCAACTTCATTTTTTAAACTATTGCATTAAAATAGCATTTCCTGGGGCTTCCCTGGTGGCGCAGCGGTTGAGAGTCCGCCTGCCGATGCAGGGGACGCGGGTTC
>NW_021145374.1:86279-97405 GCF_002837175.3 Physeter macrocephalus | reverse complement strand
CCCACATGCGGCGGAGCGGCTGGGCCCGTGGGCCATGGCCTCTGGGCCTGCGTGTCCGGAGCCTGTGCTCCGCAGCGGCAGAGGCCGCGGCAGTGAGAGGCCCGCGTACCACAAAAAAAAAAAAAAAAAAAAAAAAAAAGCATTTCCTTCTTACAGGTACAATAGCTGTAAATAACCTTAAGACCATCAATAATTGTAAAATATAATAAAGGAGGAAGTGATGAGTTTTGAGTATGATTACTTTTATTTTAATGTATTTTATTGGAATTTAATTTTTAGTAATTAAGTTAGTAAAAAGTTTAATTTTTAGTAATGATGGTGTGTAAAACCAGGTCACAAAATTCCTGAAAATTTAACAACCAGGGCCAGTGCTAGCTGGCCCCACTACTTCGCTCTGTTTTTCTCACCTGGAGAGAAGCCCTGTGTGATAGAGCCAGGGTGTGAGGGGAAATGGGGACACAGAGGTCTATAGTTTATGGTCTAAGCCACCTCAGTTTAATTTGGGTTTATCAAGATTCTGTTCCGTTCTGTCTAAATCCGAATCGGCCCAGGCCTCCAGCTTCCGGAAATTTGGATCGCCCCCAGCTCCGCCCCAGCCTCTTCCGGCCCCGCCCCTCCCTTCCAGCGCCGTCGTCATGACAACCGCGTCCGCTCGCCCACCACGCCCACAAACCCTTAGCGCTCCCATTGGCTAAAAGTTTGCAACCGGCAGGTCTCCCTCGCTCTCATTGGTCAGTTGATAGCGGCAGTGCCAGCCCGCACACTCTTATTGGCCGACTGATTGAAAAGGGCGGGGACTATGGGCAGCAGTTGTGTAGGGGCCTTCGGATCCCAGCGCCGCACCGAGAGGGGAGGGAGGGGACGTCTCGGGTTATTTGGAAGGATAAAGGTGAGGGGGGTGTGAAAGGGGCGAGAAGGCAGCGGAGGTGAGAGGGGAATGGGTGGGCAATGCAGACACGATATTTGGGGATTCCCGGGTTGTTTGTCCCGCAGGGCGATGACCACACCAGCGGGCTCGGGCACTGGCTTCGGCTCTGTGTCCTGGTGGGGCCTGTCCCCGGCGGTTGACCTGCAGGCTGAGAGTGAGTCGCCCACTCAGGACCACAAATCATCCGACACAGAGGCTGCTTTCACAGCCTGGCGGACACTAACGTTCTGGCGCTAACGTTCTCTGAGGCTCCAAGGGGTGGGGGCGCCCTCCAGTGGACAGCCTCTGCGAACTACGAGTCCCAGAATGCTTCGAGGCACAGCTCCTTTTAAAACCAAGGCCAGGGGTGCAAGTCCTGCTGGGAGTTGTAGTCCATCGTGCTGGGGGTGGCTGCTGGGGGCGCTCTCCAGGCCACCAACCCCAGCCCGCTGTCGTCTTGTCAGGTCCTCCTGTGGACCCAGACTCACAGGCCGATACAGAGCACGGGACCCCCGAGCTAAATGTGCTGCTGTTGGGCTCCGTGGATGGGCGACACCTGCTACGGACCCTGGCCCGGGCGGCTCTCTGGCCTCGAAGGAGGTTCCGTGTAAGCTGGGATTATGGGGTCCTGGAAGGAGGAGGATGAAGATAAAAGCACAGATTCCTGAATCCTTGAAGGAGGAGGGAGCTGGGGACCCAGACTCCTAGGTCCTGAGGAGGGAAGGGGCTGGTGTTGGGGACTCCTAGGTTGAAGTGGGAGGAAGAGCCTAAGTATCAAGTCTCCTGAGTAGTGATGGGGAGGAGGGTTCTGAGTGCCCACACTCCTGTGTCTGAAGTAGTGGGGCTGGTGTACAGGTCTCCTGGGTCCTGTGGAAGGAGGGGGCTGAGGTTTCCCACTCCAGGGTCTCCTGGGGCCAGGAACACAGGTCTCAGAATCATTCTTCCCTGTCCATCCTTCCAGTTTTATGTGCTGGAGAATAATATGGAAGCTGTAGCCCGACACATGCTGATTTTCAGCCTAGCCCTGGAGGATCCTGAGAAGATGGGGTTGCAAGGTCAGCAAAGACCCGGCAATCTGGCCCCCAGCTCCTTCCCCCTCCCTGCAGGAATTCTGGCATTTCAACGGTGCGGTTAAACGTTTTGGACATTGTTCCCTATTTCTTCACTTGCTCACTTGTTTGGTAGCCTTAGAGCCTCAGCTTTTCCCACCTTTGAAATGGGGATAAAAGATAATACTTCCTAGAATCATTTAGGGAATTCCAGGAGAAAATCCACATAAAACTCTCAGAACTGTGCATGACACAGTGTAAGCATTCAAAACCTCCTAGCGAGGGAGAAGCCCAAAAGAGATCAAAGGGCTTCCTGAGAGGTAGTGAGTCCCCCAGATGTGGGGAGGGTTTGGCTGAGTTGAGCTCAGTCCTGCCCAAAGCCTCCCTCAGGCCTGAGTCTCCCTTAGTTAGAGGTGTGCACCCCAGGGAATCTGCGTGGAGGAAGCGGCCTTGGAAGTGAGATTATAAAGAGAAGGGGGAGAAGGAGGATTTGGGTGAGAAATGATTATTTCCCAGTAACAAAAACTTCAGTTTAGTGCCTAGAGCAGAGTGTAGACTCAGGCAGGCTGTGTTCAAATTCTGACTCTGCTTGCTGTGTGACCTTAGTTGCGGCAGGCGAACTCTTAGTTGCAGCATGCATGTAGGATCTAGTTCCCTGACCAGGGATCGAACCCGGGCCGTCTACATTGGGAGCGCGGAGTCTTATCCACTGCGCCACCAGAGAAGTCCCTTTTATAAGATTCTTAACTGAAATTCAACACTTTAACACACATAAATCTTCATCTCCATCTATATCTATATACAACTTTTCTTTTTTTAAGGCAAGGGAAACAAACATGAAATTCAGGATTGGGGTTACCTGCAGGGGGTGGGAAGGAATAGGCGAGGAGACCTAGGTGAGGTGTAAGTTATTCTTCGTGTTCTAGCTATTCGGGTGGGTAGGGAGTTTGCCTGGGTCCGTTGTGCTCATTACACGACTGTGGAATAAGAAGATCACTATGTAGTGGGTATGCGTCATCTGCACGGGTCTCATTTCTGGGCTCACTCCTCTGCCCCCTCCTCTAATTTTCTCCCCCCTCCCCGCAGAGAGGAGCGAGGCCTTCCTGGAGGTGTGGGGGAACGCGCTGCTGCGCCCCACTGTGGCCGCCTTCGTGCGCGCCCAGGCCGGCCGCCTGGCTCGCCTCGTCCCGGAGCCCGATCGCCTGGCGGAGCAGCTGCCCTGGCTCAGCCTGGGCGCCCTCAAGGTGCCGCCGCGCGGCCTGCGACCGTCACCGGCGGGGATCCAGGTGGCGGCGGGAAGAATGGGGATGGGCAGTCCAAAAGGGTTTGCGTTGATGGATCGAGCTGAGGGCTCCCCGGCTCCCACAGTGTGATATGGCCCTGGGGATGGCTTCTACTCTCGGAGCCTCAGTTTCTTCATCTGAGAAAAAAGAGAATCGTTCCCACGCCCTGGGAGGGAAGGGAGGATCAGGTAAGAGAAGCCGCCGTCCCTGCAGCCGCCTCTCCCTCGTTCTCTCTCCACGCGGGCCTGGTCGTGCAGTTCCGCGAGCGCGACGCCCTGGAGGCCGTTTTCCGCTTCTGGGCCGGAGGGGAGAAGGGGCCCGAGGCTTTCCCCATGAGCCGCCTGTGGGACTCGAGGCTGCGCCACTACCTGGGCTCCCGGTACGACGCCCGGCGCGGTGTCAGCGACTGGGACCTGCACATGAAGCTGCACGATCGCGGGGTGAGGGCTGGGAGGAGGGGTCTGGGGTCTCCAGTCCTGGGTGTGTAGGAGGAGGGGCTGGGGCTTGAGGAAGAAGCGGTTGGGGGCCCCGAATCCTGGGTCTGAAGGAAAAGGGTGCCAGAGGCCCTCAGTGCTGGGTCTTTGGGAGGAGATCCTGGGATCCATATACTAGATTCACTGAGGCCTCTTTTCTTGCATCCCCCACTCCAGGCCCGAGTCATCCACACCAGTGAGTTCCGGCGCTGGAGGGACACAGGAGTCGCCTTTGAACTCAGAGACTCCAGCGCTTATCACGTGCCCAACCGGACCCTGGCGTCCGGTCGCCTCCTGAGCCACGTGCGAGTCCACTCCCTGCCCTGGCTGCTTCTTTTCGGGGGCCCAGGAGTCGGAGTCTCCAACATCGACCTCACCCGTCTCCTCTCTCCCTGATTTCCCAGCGCGGGGAGCGCGTAGCAGCGCGCGGGTACTGGGGGGACATCGTCACGGGGCCCTTCGTGGCCTTCGGCATCGAAGCGGACGACGAGACCCTCCTGAGGACCAGCAACGGGCAGCCTATCAAGGTTTGAGGCTGGAGGTGCCGGGGCTGGAGGCGAGTTCGCGAGACCCCGCCCCCTGCCGTCCAGGCCCCGCCCCCTTTGCGCCCCCTCTCTACTTCCTAGGGCCAGTCTGGAAGTGTAAGCTTGCCCGCCAGATGCTAGCTCTGGGGGTGGGGGAGTGTGGGGGTGGCGTACTCTAAGCCTCTCCCTTGCCAGTCCGGCCCCGCGGTCCTAGCCCCGCATCCGGCCACGCCCCTTCTCCCCCAAAGACCGCGGGCGAGATCACGCAGCACAACGTGACAGAGCTGTTCCGAGAGATGGCCGCCTGGGGGCACCCGAGAGCCGCCCAGGGAGACCCCGCGCAGGTGCAAGGCGACGCGGATGGAAGCCCGGAGCCTGGTAAGCGACAGACTCAGCCTTCTTCCTTGAGATGGGAAGTGGGGCTCGGGTGATCATGTCTGAGAGAGAATGGGACCCGGACCCCCGTCCCGGGCTTCAAGCTCCTGGTGTTTCAAGTCCAAGCATGGACTGATATGGTATCTAATGCCTGGACAAGTGACGTCCCCTTCCCGACATCCGGTCTATTTTTCTCTCTTCTCTTTGAGCTTCTCTCCCTTTCCTAAATCCTCACACCATCCTTAGCATTCTGAATTCCAGTAGTAGAATTCTTCTCATCCTACCTGCAGAAGTCCAAGAGGCTGAGAACATTTTAACAAGGTTAAGCTGGGTCCCAGCCTAATGCTGGAGAGCCCCCCGCCCCAAATCTGGTCGTGCCTCCCTTCTACCCATCCCCTAACTCGGCCCTCCCGGGTGAATGGATGTCTTGTGTGGCCATGGGCCAACCACTCTCTTTTCTTCTCTTGAATCTCAGTTGCCTGGTCTGTAAAATGGGTCTCTGCATGCCAGGCCAATCTTCCCAGAATTTTCCAGGAATCTGCCTAAGAGAAAGGATGAGAAAGGGCTTGAAGACGGACAAGGCGAGTCATCTCCAAGCTTTGTCTGTCTGCCTAACCCTGCCAATCTTCCCTTCCCCAGCAGCCCCTGTCCCGGAATCCTTCACTGTCCACTTCCTGTCCCTCGGTTCTGCCCAGACCCTCCACCACAAGAGCTGCTACAAGGGACGGTTCCAGCTTCTCTACGTGGCTTGTGGGTAAGAAGGCCTGGGAGGTTCCCAGATTTCCCTCCCCCAACCCCTCCTCCCTCAGACCCAGGAATCCAGGCCTCCAGACCCTCTTTAATCAGTGTCTAGGTCCCCAGCCCGCCTCTTCCCTCAGGACCTAAAAGTCTGAGCCTCAGCCCTCCCCTTTTCTCTCCGCAGGATGGTCCATCTTCTCAGCCCTGAGCTCGGTGCCTGCTTGGCCCCCGGAGGACGCCTCATTGTAGAATTAGCCCAGTGAGCCAGCGGAGAGCAGGGCGGGGAACTTCCAGGCTGGGGGCGGAAAGCCAGATCCTCTAACACGCTGCTTCCTGGTTCCAGGTTCCTAGTGGACCTGCGGCAGGAGCAGCTGCAGGGGTTCTCCACCCGGGTCGGGGAGCTAGCACAGGCGGCTGGATTCGCCCCACAGCCGGGGGCCAGGCGCTCGCAGACCTTCGCGCGCTTCTACAAGGCCGGAGACTCTGCTCCCAGCCACGAGGACCCAGCTGTGGGATCTGGGACTCCGCCCCCTGAAGTCCTGGCTCCGCCCCTTGAGGCAACCAACCCTCCTCCCGAGGACCTGACCCAGCCCCTTGAAGGCGGGATCCCACCCTCTTAACCCCTCAAACGGCCCTCAGGCTTCACTGTTGTAGGCTTTGGTTCCACCCACAGGGAGTCAGACCCCCAAACCAGAGAGTCTGACTGTACCTCCAGAGACCAACTCCCCAATCCCTAACTTCTAAAGTCGGGTCCTAGAATCAGAACGCGCCTCTAGAATACTCAATTATACTCCCAGCATTCTCACTCAGCGCCAGAGGTGTCGCTAGAATTTCAGATTCCGTTCCTGGGATTCTATATTTTATTCCTAGAATTCTAGATTGTTCTCTTGAGTTCTACATTCCACTCCCAAGGCTCTAAAACCAGCCTGGAGATCCGGCCGTGGGGCTCAGGCCCTCTGCGTGGTCCCCTCATCCCCAGGCATCCCATTCCTAACTAGGGGCTGGGGGTGTCTCCTCTCACAGGCTGGTCAACACTAGGGTGGTCCAAGTAAAGAGAGCCAGAACCTCTTCTCCTTGTGTCCGTGTGTCTTTCCTGCCCTCAGTCTGTCTCCAGGGCTGGGAGAGGGGAGGGGCAGGAGTGTTCAAGAGAGGAGACTCGAGACCAGACTTCTGGGTTCCCAAGAGGGCTAGGGGTGAATTTCTCCGTGCTGCCTGCTGAGAGCCTGGGCACCCCACACCTGGA
This sequence comes from Physeter macrocephalus, assembly GCF_002837175.3. Lineage (NCBI taxonomy): Eukaryota > Metazoa > Chordata > Mammalia > Artiodactyla > Physeteridae > Physeter > Physeter macrocephalus. The sequence continues at coordinate 90,813 of NW_021145374.1, read as the reverse complement.
TTCTCAAATAAATCAGCAAAATTTATGGATTGGCTAACAGGTTTGGGGCACTGAAACTGACCATAACATGGTAAAAAAAAGTTCCAGCCCTCAAGGAGAATTACAATTTAGTGAGGGGGCGGGGCCTAGACTCCTGGGTCTGAGGGAGGAGGACGTTGGGGTCCGAACTCTTGTGTCAGAGGGAAGAGGGGCTGGGGGCCTGGACTCCTGTGTCAGAAGGAGGAGGGTTTGGGGGGCCTGGACACCCATCGGGGTCTGAGGATGGAGAGGTTGGGGGTCTGGACTCCTACGTGGGAAGAGGGAGGGGTTGGATTCCCAGGCCGCCAAGATGGAGGGGTGATCCAGCTGGAGCATGAGGGCCCGCCCCAGCCCTCACGCGCCCCGTTATCTCGAATCCTGGGCAGGGAGAGGAGGGGGCAGCAATATATTTAGTCTCTGTCCTCGCCCTTTATCTCAGTGTCCTCAGTGAGGCTTGAGCAGACCGGACGAGACAGAAGCCCCAGGGGCCTTCAAGGTCACTCCGGACGCCCCCTCACTGACCCTCCAAGAGCCCCTTGTCCCCTGCTCTGCCTTCCGCAACCCCTGGCCTGAGACTCAGCATGGCGGACCGGTGAGTGAAGATTGGTAACCGGGACTCCTGAGGCCCGAGGCAGTGGCGGGTAGGGGGGGTGATCTCCCGGGTTCCTGTGAGGGGTGAGAGCTGCGAGGTTGGACTCCAGGCCTGAGAAGGGAGGTAGGGACAGGACTCCTGGACATCGGAATGAGGTAAGAGTCTGGGAATCCGACCCCTAGGAGCCGAGAAGCGGCAGCTGGTGGGCCGGACCTGTCGGTCAGAGGAGCCTCTGGGGTCCCTTAGGACACGGCGTGGACAGGACCCAGGCCTACCATTAACCCCCTTTTCCTGGTTTCTTTTCCTGGTTTCTTTCCCTCCAGGAGCAGCGATGCGGTGAGAGTCGGCGTGGGCTGGACCCGCCTGGCCGGGGAGGGCGCTGCCGGGAGGGCTCTGGGGCGAGAGGCTGCAGCCCTGGAAGACTGCATGGAGAGGGGCTGGGGAGGAGGGTCCCTGTGATGACTCAGCTCCGTTCCCCCAATCCCAGGCGGGGGACCCGCGCCCCGCGCCACCCCCTGTACGACGCCGCTCCTCAGCCAACTACCGCGCCTACGCCACGGAGCCGCACGCCAAGGTGAATGCGGGGCCAGCGCGGTGGGCGGGGCCGGGCGGGACTTCGCAGGGTCTGGATTCGGCTTCTTGGGTTACCCGCAGCTTGGGGAGGAGAGGCGGAGCCAGGGCCTTTACCAGACTTTGGTCGTGGGCGGAGCCCAAGCGGATGAGGCGCTTCAGGGGCGGAGTTTATCAGAGGGCGGGGCTCTGATTGGTGAGAGCTTGCCTATGGGCGGAGTCCCGCTGTACGTGGGAACTGAGATTGCTTAGAGATGCTGGGGGGGTGCGTAGCGAGAGACACCACATTGGTGGATGGGAATTAGGGGCGTGGCTTCCCGTAGACTGAAGGCTGGAGTTGGAGGCGGGACTATATCTGGACGTGGCTTGAGGGGGCGGGTTCTGAAGCCCCTCCCGGCGTCCTCCTTCGGATCCTCCTCGCTCATCCTTCCTTGCTCTGTCTCACCCCGGCAGAAAAAGTCTAAGATCTCCGCGTCGAGAAAACTGCAGCTGAAGGTGCGATGAGCCTGGGGAGAGCGCCTAGGTGTCTTCAGGGGGCGGGGCTTGGAAGTTGGGTGGGGCTTCGGAAGAGCAAGTGGGCGGGAGGCCCTGCAAGGGAGGGGCGGGGCCTTGGAATGGTGGACATCAACGTTGGGGGGCCAGTTCTCTGGAAACAGGCCTGGGATTAGAGGGCGGGGCCCGGCGGGGTTGGCTATCCCGCTCTGTCCTCATCCCCATACTTGTGCTGCCATACCCGTCTTCCCCTCCCCAGACCCTGATGCTGCAGATTGCGAAACAGGAGCTGGAGCGGGAAGCAGAGGAGCGGCGAGGAGAGAAGGGGCGTGCTCTGAGCACGCGGTGCCAGCCTCTGGAGCTGGCCGGGCTGGGCTTCGCGGATCTGCAGGTACCGGCTCCAGTCAGGGACTCCTGCCTAGCCCGGGATCCGAGGTTCCTACTGTCCGATCTTGCATCCCTTAGGACTCAGGGGTACAGTTACTTTCCCCCTTTCTGTTCAGGACCTTCGGGTCCAATCTCCCAATTCTTACCCTCAGGAGTTCAGAAATGTGGTCTGCAGCTGCCTACAATCTCAAAACCCAGAGGTCGGTTCCTCCAACCCACTCCAGTCCAGATTCTCAGAACACCTGGCTCTGGAGTTCTGCTTTGTTCGCAGTTCCCCAGGGTCTGGCTTCAATCTATTCCTCCAGGACCAGATATCCAGGTCCCCAGCTCCTCCTCCCTCAGACCCCAGCAGTCCAGACCCCCAGCCTTCCCCCCACCACGCACACTGCATTCCTCCAACAGGAGTTGTGCCGACAGCTCCACGCCCGCGTGGACAAGGTGGATGAGGAGAGATACGACGTGGAGGCGAAAGTCACTAAGAACATCACAGAGGTGGGAGACACTGGGCCGCCTGGGTCGCTTCAGGGTAGGGGGTGATGCCTGGGGCTCTGGTCTCAGTCTGGACTCTTGCAGCTACTTATGGTTGCAGACACCAGGAGACCAGGACAAGTCTGTGAGCCTGGCAGGGAAGGGGCAGAGGATGGATACAGTACAGTCAGGGAATGCTGTTCCAGGCAGAGGGAACAGCACATGCAAAACCCAGGAGGTGGGAAAGCGGAAAATATGTTTGTGAAAATGTGTGGCTGGAGCCTCAAGTGTTGGTAAGTGAGTTCAGGTGTGGGCCAGGGAGCTGTGAGATGCATGTAGCTGGACTGGGATGTGTCAGTAGTTTTCAGAGATGAGGCTGGGGCAGATCAGGTTCCAATTTCAGGATGGAGAGCTTGGATTTCGTCTCGAAGGCGGTAGGAGCCTAAGCTAGGTAGAACCTGGATCGGGATAGGAGGGAAGCGCAGGGTGGAAGCATGAGGGAAGGAGGAAGTGGAAGGAGGGGTCTCCACCTCCCTTTATGGCTGCTACCAGATCGCAGATCTGACCCAGAAGATCTTTGACCTTCGGGGCAAGTTTAAGCGGCCCACTCTGCGTAGAGTGCGGATCTCTGCGGATGCCATGATGCAGGCACTGCTGGGGACCAGGGCTAAGGAGTCCTTAGACCTGCGGGCCCACCTCAAGCAGGTGAAGAAGGAGGACACGGAGAAGGTGAGTGTGGCTAGGTCCAGGAAAGGGGGTGCTTAGGGGAGAAGGTGTGTGTGTGTGAGCAATTCTAGGGACTAGCCTGAGGGCAGGTGGCACTTGGAGTTGTGGGGAGAAGTATCTGGTAAGGGTCTTCCACAGGAAGTAGAGGAAGGGCACAGGAAATGCAAGAGGAAGACAGAATGTAGAAGCAGAAGACAGGAAGTGCATTAGGGAGAACGGAAGTGGCAAGGAGTCAGGAAGTGCACGATGTCTCCAGGATGTTCATGAGAGAAAAGGAGTGCATGAGGGAGACAGGAAGTCCAAGAGGGAAACGGAAAGTGCAGGAGGAAGACAGGAAGTGCAGGAGGGAGACAGGAAGTGCAGGAGGGACACAGGAAGTCCAAGAGGGAGACAAGAAGTGCAGCAGGGAGACAGGAAGTGGGGCAAATTGGAAGGGATCGTCTGGGGGACAAGAAGTGTTCCAGAACCAGACTCTGTGATGGGCGTCCAGAATAGAGTGGCCCAGCAGGCGGGAGGGCAAGTGGAGGATATCTGAGAGCCTGTAGACCAGGAAGACACCCTAACCTCTGACCCGTTCCTGCAGGAAAACCGGGAGGTAGGAGACTGGCGCAAGAACATCGATGCGCTGAGTGGAATGGAAGGACGCAAGAAAAAGTTTGAGGGCTGAGCTGGCCTGTGCACAGCCCTGGCCCTGGCCCTGAGGATGGCCCCAAGGAATAAAGCTTCTCTCTGAGCTGGGAGTGGCTGTGTGTCTATTACCAGGGGGGCTTACGTGTGAGAGAGGCGGGAGAACTGAGGGCCAGGCTCCCCCAAAGCCACAGCGCACATCAGGAGCAGAGCTGGGTCTCCACGTGGAGCTGCACAGAGGTGCCGAGATCAGGGCCCAAAGACAGACACACGAAGACACGGACAGACTGAGTCAGAGACCCAGGGAGAGAGAGCCAGGCAGAGACCCAAAGGGAGAGGGAAAACAGGCGGAGATTCATAGGAAGAAGTGCACAGAAAGGGGAAACAGAGACAGATATACACAGAGAGACAGAGATGACCTCGCCATGGAAGAGACAGAAATAAGGACCCACAGAGGGAGAACTGCAGATACAAAGAGACCCCCACCACCACCACACACACACACACAAGAACTAGAAAGATAAAAACAGACACAGAGCTGGGCTTCCCTGGTGGCACAGTGGTTGAGAGTCCGCCTGCCGATTCAGGGGACACGGGTTCGTGCCCCGGTCCGGGAGGATCCCACGTGCCGCGGAGCGGCTGGGCCCGTGAGCC
>NW_021145374.1:83724-86078 GCF_002837175.3 Physeter macrocephalus | reverse complement strand
GTGAGCCGTGGCCGCTGAGCCTGCGCGTCCGGAGCCTGTGCTCCGCAACGGGAGAGGCCACAACAGTGAGAGGCCCGCGTACCGCAAAAAAAACACAAACAAAAAAAACCAGACACAGAGCTAAAGACAGAAACCGAGTCACAGAGAAGCACAGGGACACCTGGAGATACAGACACCAATAGCCAGACATCAAGAGAGGCAGATACGCAGAGACACCCGTGGAAATGCAGAGAGAAAAACTGGCAGCACAGAGACAGGCAGAGTGGAGAGCTCCGAGACAGAGATGCAGAGAGAGCCCCAAAGCCAACCCCTGAGAAATGCGTAGAATCAGAAATGCGGAGAGAGACAGACACTGGCACGGAGGGGTGAGGAAGCCCCTAGAGTTCAAGGTTGTGGATTGGCTGGGAAGGGGGAGGGGGATACCAAAAAAGATCAGTGTCCGATGGAGGTGGGGAGTGTGAGGTCCTGTGGGCCTGACACACCCCCTCTCCCTCCCCTCCCCCTCCCCCTCACACACCTGTTTCCCCGCTTTAGCGCCTGTTGTCACCAGGGTGGAATCCTGGTGGCAGACAAAGGGATGGGGGTGGGGAGGGGGGGACAGAGAGATGGACAGAGACAGAGGTGGGGAGACAGAGAAGCTGAGACAGACACACAGAGAAACACAGACGGAGAGTAACAGAGACAAAGGAGAGATAGAGACAGGGAAACGGGGTATGGGAAGTGGAGGCCCAGAGAGACACAGAGAAAGGGACCCCTTCATGGAGCGAGAAGGGGTCCCTTGTACCCCTTTCATCAATAAGCATCCTCCAAGGACCTACTGCGTGCTGAGCCCAGGGGCTTCAGAGCATAGTGTGCCGTGTGATCTGGGAGATGGGGAGCCCGAGGGTGGCCTGACCCAGCCCGGGGTGCCTGGACAATGCTTTTGGGATGGAGGAGAGGCCTTGGAACAGCCAGGAGGTGCCTCGATCCCGAAAGTGGAGCCAGAGTGGGGGCAGGGCAGCCTCTGAGTGTGAGGAAAGGAATTCTCTACCCCTCCCTCTCCCCCCGGGGCGGGGCTGAGCCTCCCACTATAAACTGGGGGTGCTTCAGCCTGCCCAGCAAGACTGCCCCACTGCTCACGCCTCTGCAGACGCAGCCTCAGGTAAGGGTCCCAGAGGAACTGGGGATGGAAGGGTACGTATTAGGACTTGTGGGTTATAGAAGCTGGGAGTGCAGGGTTTGGGTGTCCCAGAATATAACACCTTAGGACCTCGGAGGTCTGAGTCTGAGGGAATCTCAGAAACTGGGAGTCCCTGGGCTTGGATGACAGTCTGGGTGTCAGAACTGGGGGGCTGTGTCTCAGAATCTGGCGATTTAGGAATCGAGGTCGCAGAATCTGATGTCTCATGATGGGAGGTATTAGAATTTGTAATGTCATATTTGGGGGTTTCATGAATCAGTCCCCTGAGTTTAAGCATCCAGATTTTGGGGTCTCACAGTCCTGAGGCTTCAGAATTTAGGGGATGTCAAGACCTAGGGGCTCAAGATTTTAGGGCTCCCATAATCGGGAGTCTCAGAATCTGGAGATACGAGGAGTTACTGGCTTTCAGAATTCATAAATTGCGGTCTGTGGTATGGGGATTCTGTGGGGTCTCTCAACCGGGCGCCTTGGGGATCTCAGAGATTGGGGAGTCTTAGTATTTAGGGGTCAGGATGAGGTCTGGGGACAGAAGTTGCTCTTATGTGTCCTGTCCCCTCCATGGCAGTGGGTGAAGGAGAAAGGAGGCGACAGGTGGGCAGATAACCAGCCAAAGGGGAGGGGACCTGGGGTGGGAGAGGGCAGCGGGTATGATTAATTCTCCTAGAACCCCCCCTCCACGAATACTTCTCAGGAGATGTCCTCTGTGTCACCCTCTACGACATCCCCCCAAAATAGACCCTGGGGGTGGGGCAGCTATTGTCTTCGGACCACTGTCCCTTCCCAAATACCTCCTCTTAATCCCTACTCAGATCAGGTTCCTACGGACTTGTCATAAGACAAAAGGGGACAGCTGTGGTCAGGGGGCGGGGGCTGCAGCCTCGGGGCTCTGCCCAGACCGTATCTCCCAATGAGCTGTCTTCACCAGCGGTTTAGGAGTCTTTAGGAGTTGGGGGTCCCCAGCCCCTCCTCCCTCAGACCCAGGGGTCCAGACAGCCAGCCCCTCCCCCCTCAGACCCAGGGGTCCAGACCCCCAGCCCCTCCCCCCTCAGACCCAGGGATCCAGGCCCGAAGCCCCTCCTCCGTCATACCCAGGAGTCCGGGCCCCCAGCCCCTCCTCCCTCAGACCCAGGAGTCCAGGCCCCCAGCCCCTCCCCCCTCAGACCCAGGGGTCCAG
>NW_021145374.1:71418-83452 GCF_002837175.3 Physeter macrocephalus | reverse complement strand
CCTCAGACCCAGGGGTCCGGGCCCCCCGCCCCTCCTCCCTCAGACCCAGGAGTCTGGGCCCCCAGCCCCCTCCTCCATCAGACCCAGGAGTCCAGACCACCAGCCCCTCCCCCCCAGACCCAGGAGTCCAGACCACCAGCCCCTCCCCCCCAGACCCAGGGGTCCGGGCCCCCAGCCCTTCCTCCTCTGGGCCCCACCCCACTCCGCCTGTTCTCTGCTGTTCGTAGGTCACCCCAGGACACCAGGATGTCGGACGCCGAAGAGCAGGAATATGAGTGAGTGATGCCGGCAGGAGGGCTGGGGCCCTAGAGCGGTGGAGACACCTCCCACCTCCAAGGCGCCTAACTCTCCCCCTCCCTCTTTCCTTCCCACCCGGGTCCTCAGGGAGCAGCCTGAAGGTGAGTGGAGAGTGGGCTGGCCTTGGGGGGGAGGCGAGGTGGGGACACCTTGGCGCATCTTAGCCCGCCCTGCCCTACGCCCACCCTCCTGGTCCGCACCGCCGGGGGAAAAGCTCAGTGGGCCCACTTGCAGCTGAGGCCCAGAGGGGTCCCCCCGTCTAGATGAGACTCGAGCCCGAACGCGGGTCTCTGCGCGCTCACCCACTCTTGCCCCATCTGAAGCCCCTTCCGTCCCCGCCCCCACCCCCGGGCTCCTCACGCCTCCTCTTCTCTCCCCCACCCCTTCCAGAAGAGGAGGCTGCTGAGGAGGAGGAGGAGGAAGGTGAGGCCCTGGACTCCACAGGTCTGGAGCTGGACGCAGCACCGGGGGGCGGGGTGGGGTGCGGACGCTAGTCCACGGGGTGCAGGCTGGGCGGGGGACGGGGATCTCGATGGCCTCGGCCTCAGCTCCTTTAACAGCCTCTCCCCTCTCTCCCCTCTCTCCCCTTCCCGCGTCCGGGCATGGCTGCTCCCCTCCCCCGCCTCCCCCAATCCTCGCTTCTCCTCCCGCCCCCTCCCAGCCCCCGAGGAGCCGGAGCCGGTGGCTGAGCGAGGTAACCGCGGCTGCTTCGCTTCCTGAGGCCGATTTCGGGGGTCCTCGGGGCCCTGACCTCCAAGATGACTCCCTCCCCGCTCCCGTAACCCGTCCCCGTAACCCGTCCCAGGCCCGGTCCTTTAAGCCCCGGAGAGCTCTCGCGCCCTCTGGTGGCCAAGAAGGGAAATAGCCTCGCAACGGCTTTAACCCGTTCCCTTCCTTCTTAAAGGGACCGACACCCAAGCCTTCTTCCCCAGTCTGGAGGAACACTTATAGAAGGGTTGGATGTTTGCGGAGAGGCACCCCTCCCCCCTCTCATCTTCGCCTGTCTGTTACTTGTCTCCTTCATATACATTCAAAGGTTGGGGCGTGGGTTGTAGAAGGGACAGCGGTGGGAGTGTGTATTCCTCTGTCCCCAAGGGGGAGGGGGCTGGGGACACAACTCCTGGGTCACCGAGTGAAGAGGGGGCTTGGGGCCTCCCTGCACTGCTAGATCGTGATGGAGGGCAGGAGCTCTGGGTATGTAGAACGAGGCTCTGGGGGTTTGCTTTTTTTTCTCCTTATGGTCTGGGGGTTTGGACACCTGGGTGTCCCAGAGAAGTGGGAGGGGGATCCCCACACCAGTTCTGAATGTATATCTGATGCGTGTGACCCTCTCCCTCCTTTATGGCCACCCCGATTTCCCTTATCCTCTTCCCCCCCACCCGTACCCTTCCCCCAGAGCTGCAGGAGAAGGGAACTGGGCTTGTGGGGACCAAGGCTTGGAGGGGGGTCCCTCCTTTGGATATGTCATGCCCACCCCACGAACTCTTGCTAATTATCTTTTTGTATCCCTCCACCAGAAGAGGAGCGCCCCAAACCAAGGTGAGATCCTGGGGGGTGGGGGTCCCAATCATGTCCTCTTAAATATGTCCCCCACCTCCAGAGATAGGGTGCAAGAAAGGCAGAGAAGGAGAGTGGGGAAATGGAAACATAGAAAAGGACAGTGATTCCTTCTTTCCACAGACATTTCTGGTGAACTTCCCACTGTGTTTGGCAAGAGTCACACTCTTGCTGTCCTGTTGGTGAAACAGGCCCAGATACAGCAATGGTAGTGCAGAAAAGGGCCCTATCTGTGCCCTAGGCAGTCAAGGAAGGCTTCCCAGGGGAGGTGATGCCGAGTCCTGAGGGCGGAGTTTGCTAGCTGAAGGAAGTGGAAGGGAGATTGTAGATGAAGAAGCGGAGTGGTGTGTGCAAGGCCCAGTAGCTGGATCTAGGCCAGTGTTTCAGGGAACAGATGCGGACACAGGTCATTCTGATGAGAAAGATCCAAACTAGGCAGACCAGTGAAGTCTGTGAGAGCTCACCGCTGGCGGGTGTGACGCTGGGGACAAAGCTTGGAGATGCAAGGAGGCAGCGATCGAACATGAGATGCAGAAATTCTCTGGGACACGGGGGAGCCATGGAAGGGTTCTGAGCAGAGGGGGCCGAGGATCAGATCTGGCTGAGAGCACAGGGGCACATGAAAGCACAGGTGTGCTTCAGTGTCAGGGAAAGCTTGTTGGAGGAGGGAAGGTCTCAGGGGTGGAGTATATCAGGGCAAGGGCATTGTAGGCAAGCAAACAGAGTGTGCAAAGGCCCCGGGGCACAAAGGCACATGACATGGCCAGGGGACTGTAGGATGTGGAGAGTTTTCAAGGGGAAAAGGCCTAAGCTGGAGCAGAGGGCACAGGGTGGAAAGGGGCCACAGACTGAGAGACCCACAGGTTGATGAGCTCAGTTGGGCCAGGGTCCGTTTACTGGAGTCTGGGGTTTGGGAGAGAGTCTGGGCTGGAGACAGAGTTGGTGAATCCTCGGTAATTGATGATAATCGAAGTCACAGGAGTGAATGACATTAATCACAAGAGTGTCCTGCGAATGAATCAAAGGGCAAAACTCTCTTAGTTTGGATAATAGAAATTGTTGCTTTTTATTAAGCCAGGAAAGATGAAACATAATTTGTTTAAAATTCTCTTTGATCATTGAATGATCAAAAAAGGAAATAAAAAGTCAAATATCTGAGGGTTTTTTTCATTCCTTAAGTTAAACTTTAAAACTGTATTTAAGAAATCAAATCTTACAAAATCCCGGAAGGTTTTGGTCATGATGATGATAATTTCAAGGAAATTAATAAAATACCTATTGATTTTAAAGTGTATTTTATTCAATAGTTTTGGTATCTTGCCATGGAGGATACTAGCCCAGCCTAGCAGAAAACTGCAATATGTATAGTGTATTTTGACATTTTAAAGGTTGTATTTCATAACCATTTTGAAATGCTGGGCAAACATAAAAAAAAAATCCCACACAAAGTTTTTTGCATTTAATTCGGTTAATCAGGCATTTTGAAAGCTAATTGATTAAAACACTGTAATATGATTGAAATTTTGTAACATTTCAATGTTATTTTTACTCTCCTGTGAAAAGTTTTTTATACGATATACACACCCTAGTTTATGTTTGTGTCTTAGTGTGGACTTACAAATTTACTACAAATTTACTTCCTGAGCCAGGAACACAATCAGGTTTCAGGCCAGTTTGATACTGGCTATTCTTAATTTTCATATGAGTGTAGGACTTCAAACCAAATGTTATGTCAGTGGGACTGTGCTGTCTGTGGAAGTTAACAAATTACATGATCATTTTCTTCGGACTTGAAGGAGAGTGATAAATAAGATCTCGGGTCATAGGATACTGATGTACAATTTAAGGATTACAGTTTCTTATAAATCAATTGTGAACAGTGAATTATTAAATTAAATGTTGACTTCCTAGTACAAAACTGCAAGAATAAAAATAAATTCTCCAGCTTAAGAAAGGAAGAAACCAAAGAAAGAGAAAATTCCAAGAAGTGGGAGGGCCCAGAGCAGGAAATCAAGGAGAGGACAGGGCCAGTCTCCCAGAGCAGCACCCCCCAATACAAATACAATGCAAGCCACGTATGCAATAACTGAAACAACAATTTTTTTTCTGCTAGCAGCCTTTTAAGAAGTAAACCCAAACAGGTAAAATTAATCCCAATAGCGTATTTTACTCAACCTGTTATAGCCAAAATCTCGTAATTTCAACATTAATCCATATAAAACGTTATTAGTAAAATATTTTACATTCTTTTGTTCAACCAAGTCTGTGAATCCAGTGCATCTCACTGACAGCCCCTCTGATCTGGACCAGCCACATTCCAGACGCTCAGCACACGTGTGGCTGGTGCAGCCCAGCAGGGAGGTCAGACTACTCAGTGTTTCTTCTCTTCTGTCCACTCAGCCGGCCCGTGGTACCTCCGCTGATCCCCCCAAAGATCCCAGAGGGGGAACGTGTGGACTTCGATGTAAGTAACAGACATCCCATCCCAGGAGGGGCTGCTAGCCTATAGGGTGCAAATTGGGAAGAGGCGCCCCTCCCTAGCCACTGTTTTTTGTTTTTGTCTTTTCCCTTTTGTTTGTTTGTTTCCTACCTCCTTCTTTTGGAATTGTGTCTTGACAGCCCCTTAGTTTAGTGTCAGAATACGGTGCTTTGCTGCCATCTGCTGGAAACACAGTGCATGGCAGACGTCTGTTCCAGCTGTCATCCCCAATTCTTTTTTTTTTTTTTTTTTTTTTTTACTTTTTGCTTGCGTTGGGTCTTCGTTGCTCCGCGCGGGCTTTCTCTAGTTGCAGAGCGAGCGGGGGCTACTCTTCGTTGCGGTGCGCGGGCTTCTCATCGCGGTGGCTTCTCTTGTCGCGGAGCACGGGCTCTAGGCGCACGGGCTTCAGTAGTTGTGGCTCGCGGGCTCTAGAGCGCAGGCTCAGTAGTTGTGGCGCGCGGGCTTAGTTGCTCCGCGGCATGTGGGATCTTCCCGGACCAGCGCTCGAACCCGTGTCCCCTGCATCGGCAGGCGGATTCTTAACCACTGGGCCACCAGGGAAGCCCAGCCGCACCAATTCTTGCTGCAAAGGGCTCCCCCTCCTGATGCTTCTCAGAAGTGCTGAGAGGTTGGCGCCCCCTTGGGCACCAGCTGGGGAATGACCGTGCTCCCACCCTCTGTCCCCTAGGACATCCACCGGAAGCGCATGGAAAAAGATCTGCTGGAGCTGCAGACGCTCATTGACGTGCATTTTGAACAGCGGAAGAAAGAGGAAGAGGAGCTCGTGGCGCTAAAAGAGCGCATTGTGAGTCAAGGGAGGGGGGGGTTCCCCAAATTCTTCTCCCTCCTTCCATCCTTTGGGCCTTGGGAGACACGTTCCCGTCCACTACAGACCCAAGGCTGAAACTTTGTGGAAAGTACCCAAGTCGGTGCCCATCGCCACTCTTGACCTACCCTGGGAAGTGATAAAGGGGGTGCGTGGTGGTCCCTGCACCCCCTAATTCTTCTCTCTCCCCCAGGAGCGGCGCCGGGCGGAGAGAGCTGAGCAACAGCGCTCCAGAACCGAGAAGGAGCGCGAGCGTCAGGCTAAGCTGGTGGTGGGTGTTTCCCCTCCTCCCGGAGCCCACGTGTTACTTTTTCAGCTGCACGCTGCACTTTTCCACTCATGATATTCTCTGTGATCCCAGAAAAGTCCTCATGCTGTATTATTCAAGGGTCTTTCTGTTGGAAGGGACAGAAACTCCAACCCAAACTGAACTTAGCAGAAAGAGAACTTTATTGTCTCATATAACCAAAAGGTCTAGGGTATGGCTTGCTTCAGGCATGGCTGGATCAAGGGACTCAAATAATATCACAAAGACCCAGCTTTCATCTTCCCATCTTGGCCAATATTTCTGTGGACAGTGTGTCCAGGAGGGTGAGCAACTCATCCTGGTTTGCCTGGCACTTTCCTGGTCTGAGCCCTGAAGATCCTGCGTCCCATCATTCCCAGGCAAACCAGATGGTTCCCAGGCAGGGGTGGCAAACGGCCACCAGCAGCCCTGGCTTCAACTCCTCTTTTCTCTGTCTCCTGCACAAATCCTGGGATGTTTTCAGATTGTTCACCTGTCCACTGTGGAGTGAATCACTGGCTAGTTGGGAGAGAGTGGCTAGAATGCTCCCATTGGTTTAACCCTTGAAAACATGACCTGACTTAGCATCAGGAGTGGCTCGCTCAAACCACTTTTTTTTTTTTTTTTTTTTTTGCCACGCTGCGCGGCACGTGGGATCTTAGTTCCCCGACCAGGGATCGAACCCATGCCCCCTCACAGAGTCTTAACCACTGGACCACCAGCGAAGTCCCTCAAACCACTTTACTTATTTATTTATTTATTTTTGGCTGCGTTGGGTCTTCGTTGCTGCGCGCAGGCTTTCTCTAGTTGCGGCGAGCGGGGGGCTACTCTTCGTTGCGGTGCGCGGGCTCCTCATTGCGGTGGCTTCTCTTGTTTCAGAGCACGGGCTCTAGACATGTGGGCTTCACTAGTTGTGGCATGCAGCCTCAGTAGGTGTGGCTCGTGGGCTCTAGAGCACAGGCTCAGTAGTTGTGGCGCACGGGCTTAGTTGCTCCATGACATGTGGGATCTTCCCGGACCAGGGCTCGAACCCGTGTCCCCTGCATTGGCACGCGGATTCTTAACCACTGTGCCACCAGGGAAGCCCCCTGAAACCACTTTTAAAGAACAGGAAACGAACGGGTGGTGTGGTACGCAAAGGACTGGTCTCCCAAAGATGTCCACATCCTAATTCCCAGAGACCATGAATCTGGGAAGCTACCTGGCAAAAGGGACTGTGTAGGTATGATTAAGTTAAGGATCTTGAGATCGGGAGATTCTCCTGGATTTTCTGGGTGAGCCCAATGTTATCACAAGGGTCCTTAAACAAGGGAGGACCTTTGAAGATGGAGGAAGTGGCCCCGAGCCAAGGGATGCAGGCGGCCCCTAGAAGCCGGAAGAGCAAAGGGAGTGAATCTCCCCTAATGCCTCCAGAAGGGCCCAGCCCTGTCCGTACCTTGACTAAGCTCATTAGACCCATTTTAGACTTCTGACCTGCAGAACTATAAGCTGATAAACTTTCATTGTTTTCAGCCACTCTATTTGCAAATTACAGCAGCGAGAGGAAACTAATTCAGGTGGGGAATCCTGGGCAAGTGAAACACCATCACGCCCATCTCACCTGCCTCTCCAGTGGGGAGGGGGCTTTGGTCTGGACAAGCCACTAATTCTGGAACATACAATGCAGACTTTCTGGATGTGGTAATGCCTTAGTGAAGGCATTCTAGAACCTCTTCCTCAGGCTCAAGGCCAAGAGCCTCTCTACTGCCCCAAGCCCCCCGACTCCCGTCACAAGTTACCCTCCGTGACCCTCTGAGGACAGTCATTCTCGTCTCATGAGACTAAGGAAGAGTAAGTCCCAGAGAGGGTACGTGCCTGCACTGAGGTCACACAGCAAAGATCACCGTTGGCCATTTCAGGCTGGAGCATGCAGAAAAAAGCAAGCACATCCCTCCACTAGTTTAATATTTTCCTTGGGGGTGGTATATAAAGTCTCAAAGAGGAGGAAGGACTTGCAGGTGGTCGCGCAGCCAGGCCTGGAGAGGTGAGGGGGGGACCGTCAGCACCCTTGCCTGTTCTGATATTGACCTTGTTTTATGCTTGGGTCTGACTGATCCCTGCTTCCCTCAGTGCAGAAGAGGCCCCTCCCACGTGCCCGTTTCAGACCCCTCCCCTCTCAGTCCAGGGTGCCGGAGGGAGGCCCGGGCATCAACCCCTTTCTTCCCACAGGAGGAGAAGATGCGGAAGGAAGAGGAAGAGGCCAAGAAGCGGGCTGAGGATGACGCCAAAAAGAAGAAGGTTCTGTCCAACATGGGGGCCCATTTTGGGGGTTACCTGGTAAAGGTGAGTTCAGCCTGCTAGGGCCTGAACAGGAAACGGGTGGTGTGGTACGCAAAGGACTGGTCTCCCAGAGATGTGGGAGGAGGGGCTGGGGGCCCGGGCCCCTGGGTCTAAGGGGGGAGGGGCTGGGGGCCCGGACCCCTGGGTCTGAGGGGGGAGGGGCTGGGAGCCCGGACCCCTGGGTCTGAGGGAGGAGAGGCTGGGGGCCCGGACCCCTGGGTCTGAGCGGGGAGGGGGCTGGGGGCCTGGACTCCTGGGTCTGAGGGGGGAGGGGCCGGGGGCCCGGACCCCTGGGTCTGAGGGAGGAGAGGCTGGGGGCCCGGGCCCCTGGGTCTGAGCGGGGAGGGGGCTGGGGGCCTGGACTGCTGGGACTGGGGGGGGGGGGCCCAGCCCCCTGGGTCTGAGGGGGGAGGGACTTGGGGCCCGGACCCCTGCGTCTGAGGGGGGAAGGACTGGGGGCGCGGACCCCTGGGTCTCTGGGGTGAGGGGCTCGGGGTCTGTGCTGAGGGAGACGTGGCTGGGGGCCTGGACCCCTGTCTCTGAGGTGGGAGTGTTGGGGGGCCCGGACCCCTGGGTCTGAGGGTGGAGTGTTGGGGGACCCGGACCCCTGGGTCTGAGGGGGGAGGGGCTGGGGACCTGGAACCTGGTCTGAGGGAGGAGGTGCTGGGGATCCGGGTTAAGGGTGGAGGGGCTGGGGGCCCAGACCCCCGGATCTGAGTGTGGAGGAGCTGAGGGTCCGGACCCCTGGGTCTCAGAGGGGAGGGTCTGGCGGGTCTGGGCTGACGGAGGAGGGGCTGGGGCCCCATTCCCCGGGTCTGAGGGGGGAGGGTCTGGGCGGTCTGGGCTGAGGTGCTGGGGGCCCGGATCCTTGGTTCTGAGGCGGGAGGGTCTGGTGGGTCTGGGCTGAGGAGGGAGGGTCTGGGGGCCCAGACCCCTGGGTCTGAGTGAGGAGGGCTCGGGGCCTCGACCCCTGGGTCCTGAGGCGCGGAGCCATCTGGAGGACCCATCCCCCGGACCCATCCCCCAGCTCACGATGTCCTTTCCAACCCTCAGGCAGAACAGAAACGGGGTAAGCGCCAGACAGGGCGTGAGATGAAACTGCGCATCTTGTCGGAGCGTAAAAAGCCTCTGAACATCGACCACATGGGAGAAGAACAGCTCCGGTAGGTGGGAGGTAGGTGGGAGGGAACTGGGTATGAGACAGGCAGATAAGGGGACGCCTGACCCAGATCCGAGTGGGCGGAAGCCCTGGTGCTGAGTGCCTTTGGGCAAGTGTCTCTCCCTCTCTGCGCCCCTGTAGACTCCCCTGTGGAATGTTTCACTGATATAGACCCCACGTTTTGTGGATGCCGAGACCTGTAGAGCCTGGGTGATAATAGGGAAGCCAGACAACAGAGCTGACCAAATCTAGGAGATTATGGTGTTTTGACGTCCCCTGGGAACTCTGAATGGGCCCCATCTTTTCCCTGAATTAAAGCCAGATGTACTGGCAACAGTTTTCCAGCCAAACCTCTTCTGGATGGGGCTCTGTCTTGCCCTTCACAGCTCGCTGTCTGCACAGCCTGCATCTCGTGGTAAGGCACCTGAGGGAAGGCCGGGGGGGGGTCTTTCCTTCAGGGCCCTCGTCTGCGTCTTGACATCTTCTGGCCCAGGCGCAGACTGTAAGGTCAGAGACATCCAGCACCTCACAGGCAGCACAGTGATGGGCTCTGGAGCTCAACATCTGAAACCACTCGCCAGGGGCTCAGCGCCGGCTTCCCCACTTACAGCTGTGTGATCTTAGGCAGTTGTTTACCTTCTGTGAGCCTTGCTTACCTCGCTGGTAAAAGGAGGCTCCGACAAGAAACTCTACATCGCAGAGCAGTGAAAGGTCAGCGAGCTGGTCAGCATCAGTATCCTAACGGCAGCAGCAGCCCCCTGTGGGGGGCTTACAACCCTGTGAGGTGGACACTATAATACTGTTATCACCCTCACGATAAGCAAGCAGCTGGAGCATTAAAAAAAAAAAAAAAAAAAAAAAAAGAGCAACCCTAGGCACAGAGAGGTTAAGTAAGCCTTCCAGGGTTGCACACCTTGCAAGCGGACGAGTGCGGATTTGCACGCAGGCAGTCTGGGGCGGCAGTCCGTGCTCTTCATCACTCTTTTACAAAGTGGTGTGGTGGTAAATGTTTAACAAGTGGACCTCCGGGGCCTACACGTCCACGTCTTAGCATTTGCTCGTTTCCACGGCGCAAATACTCCCACCATGCTGATGTCAGACCACCAGCGTGAGAACCGTGCGCTCGGAGCCGGGAAGGGATGCGCAGGTTTGGCCCCAGCCCATCACTGGTGATGTGCCGTCCTTCCCCAGCCACGTCATCACGGGGCCTAGCACGAAATAGCATGTCGCTAAAGTTCCTTTTTCCCCCTCTTTCCTTCCCTCACCACACATCCACTCATAATTTGGGTCTACTCATATTTTTTTGAGGATCTCGAGCTATTTAAGTTTTATTTATTAGAGGTCGTATGATGGTCTATAAAATTTTAAAGTAAAATACACCGTGGAAGAGACAGCATTTGAAGACCATTAGCTGGCAAAAGAAAACAAAGACTGCTAGTAAGAATAAAAAGAACAGTAACAACTAGCTTTGTCGAGTATTTAGCATGTGCCAGGTACTTTATACCTATTCTCTCATTCTATAACAGTTCAAGGCAGTAGATTTTTAACAGTTCAGAATAAGTTTGGCCTCTAATAACCGAGATCTGACTATAGCAGCCTAAAATATAGAGGTTTGTTTTCTCACATAGGAGAAATCGGTAGTCCGTAGCTGGTATGGCAACTCTACAAAATCATTAGAGACTCGGGTTCCTATTTTTCTGCTCCACTACTTTTAGCTCAATATCTCTGTCCTCAAAATCACCTCATGGTCCAAGGTGGCCGCTGGAGTTCCAGCCATCATATCCAAGCAGCAGAAATTGTAAAGCAAAACCCACAAAGTCTTACCTGGAAGCTCCACCCAATGACCTACTTTCATCCCATTGGCTACCCTTCCTGTAAGGGAGACTGGGGAGAGAAACTTTTTAACTGAGCCTACTGCAAAAAATTCGATTTCTAAGGAAGAAAGGGAGAAGGTGGGCAACCAGCCATTTCTTTCACCGTTTGATCTCTACATTTTTCTGCAGAGGGAAAAAGGATCCTAGGGGGAGTCGCTTGGCCATAGTCACAAACCAGAGAATTCCAAAGCTGGTATTTGAACCGAGGCTTTCTGACTCCAGGGCCTAGGCCCTTAACCATGCTCATTCTCCCTTAGAGAAACGTGAGCTCTCTGTTTTGGATATGGAGAAGTGGGCAGAGATTTTAAAACCCCTTGCTGCAATTCACTTCGAATATCGTGGTCTCAAGTATTAACAAAATGGCACCAATAATGTCGAACTCAGAGACTCGCTGTGTGGCTTTGAACAGTTCCCTCAGCCTCTTTGGGCTCATGGCCTGGCCTGGCTCCCTTCCATGACAGCCCTTCTGTCCTGCCAGGGAGAAGGCCCAGGAACTGTCAGACTGGATCCACCAGTTGGAGTCCGAGAAGTTTGACCTGATGGCGAAGCTGAAGCAGCAGAAATATGAGGTGAGACCCATCTCTGCTGGAGGCCAGGCTGGGCTGGGGCTGGCTGGGTGGGGGGCTGGGCTGGGGCTGGGTAGGGGCTGAGCGGGCCTGTCCCTCCGGCTGTGCCAGAATCTCCCTCCTGTCTCTGCAGATCAATGTTCTGTACAATCGCATCAGCCACGCCCAGAAGTTGTAAGTGTGAACCCGGCCCTGAGCCCCACACCCCTCCCCCTGACTCCTGGAGACTCTCTTTCCTTTCCTCGGGCTGTCCCGTACTCTGAGTTTCAGTTCTCTACCCCTTCTTGGAGGCTCTGTCTTTGTCCCTCTTTCTCTGGGACGGTCTCATAATCTGTCCTTTCCTCTCCACCCTCCAGCTCTCTTCTGGGGTCTCAGTCCCTGTTTCTATGTCCCTCTAAATCACTGGTTCTCGGGGCGGGGGTGATCTTGCCCCCGACCCGGGGGACATCGGGGGATGTCTCGAACCTGTTTGGGGAGGGGGATGCTACTGGCACCTGGTGGGTGGAGCCCAGGGCTGCTGTTCCACGTCCTACAACGCACGGACAGCCCTCACCGCAGAATGATCCGGCCCCCGAATGTCGCTTGTGCTGAGGTTGAGAAGCCCGGCTTTTCCTCTGTTTCTTTTTTTTTTTTTTTTTTTTTTTTTTTTTTTTTGCGGTACGCGGGCCTCT
>NW_021145374.1:70230-71200 GCF_002837175.3 Physeter macrocephalus | reverse complement strand
ATCTTCCCGGACCGGGGCACGAACCCGGTTCCCCTGCATCGGCAGGCGGACCCTCAACCACTGCGCCACCAGGGAAGCCCTTCCTCTGTTTCTTGTTCTGTCTCCCCCCTCCTGCCCTCCCTCCCTCCCCTCTGCCTTCTCTTCTTCTCTCTCCATCTCACTTTCCATCTTTGTGTCTCTTTCAGCCCAGCCTCCCCGACCCTCTCTCAGGCACTCACGCTTTCCTTCCCCCTGGCCCGGTACCCATAAATATTTATCAGCGCCCATATGAACATACTGAGCTCCCCCACTGACATCAACTCCTGCCCGCCTGTGGGCCCGTGTCCACCAATCTCGCCACTCCAGGCAGTGAACCCAAAGAGAAGGCACTTGCCGGCCTCTTCCTGTGGCGGGGAGGGTGGGGATTTGGGGGGATGGACTCCCTGGATTGAGGACAGGGACCCATCTCAGAGGTGGGTCAGGGAGGCCTTCCTTCCTGAAGCCCCTCCTTCTCCTACAGCCGGAAGGGGGCCGGGAAGGGCCGCGTTGGAGGCCGCTGGAAGTGAGGATCTGGGCGCTGCCCCCCGCCCTCCAGGCACCCGGGAGCCCTTGGAGTGTGTGTCCCATCTGTGGCTTGAAATAAATGCTCCCCCTGCAGCACCTGCTGTTCTTTGATTGTTATTATTAGAATCTTCAACAATCATGACGTTGATGTGTAAGGTTGAACCCTCACACACAGCTGGCAGGAATGTAAATGGGGCTGCTGGGCTTCCCTGGTGGCGCAGTGGTTGGGAGTCCGCCTGCCAGTGCAGGGGACACGGGTTCGTGCCCCGGTCCGGGAGGATCCCACGTGCCGCGGAGCGGCTGGGCCCGTGAGCCGTGGCCGCTGCGCCTGCGCGTCCGGAGCCTGTGCTCTGCAACGGGAGAGGCCGCGGCAGAGGGAGGCCCGCGTACGGCAAAAAAAAAAAAAAAAAAAAAAAAAAAAATATGG
>NW_021145374.1:64116-67917 GCF_002837175.3 Physeter macrocephalus | reverse complement strand
GGGAGAGGCCGCGGCAGAGGGGGGCCCCCGTACGGCAAAAAAAAAAAAAAAAAAAAAAAAAAAAAATATGGGGCTGCTGCTTTGGAAAACAGTCCAGCGGTTCCTCAAAAAGTTAAACGTAGAGTTACCATAGGACCAGCAATTCTGCCCCAAGAGAACTGAAAATCTCTGTCCTCACAAAAACTTGTCCAGGAATCTTGGCAGCATTACTCGCGACAGCCAAGAGGTGGAAACAACCCAAACGTCCGTCCCCTGGTGAATGGATACAAGGGAATATCATTCAGCCATAAAAATGAAGGCGGCTCTGACACAGGCTACAATGTAGAGGAGTCTCCAAATCATAACGAAAGAAACCAGACACAAAAGGCCACACATTGTGTGATGCCACTGTTAGGAAATTTCTAGAAGGCAAATCCATAGAGGCAGGGAGTAGAGTCGTGGTCTCCAGGGCCTCAGGGGAAGGAAGGAATGAGGGGTTATGGCTAAAAGGAATGGTGTTTCTTTTTGGGGGTGATGGGAGTGTTCTGGAATTAGACAGTAGTGATGGTTGCACAACCTTGTGAATAGACTAAAAAAAAAAAAACCCACTGATCACACTGCTATATATAAGATAGATAACCAACAAGGACCTACTGTAGAGCACAGGGAACTATACTCAATATTTTGTAATAGGGTGGTTCAGTGGTCAGGACTCTGCGCTTCCACTGCCAGGGGCTGGGTTCAATCCCCGGTTGGGGAACTAAGATCCCACAAGCTGCAGGGCGTAGCCAAAAAAAAAATTGTAATAACCTATAAGAGAAAAGAATCTTAATAATAATTATTATATGTATATAATATATATATAAAATAACTGAGTCACTTTGCTGTACACCTGAAACTAACACAACATTGTAAATTAACTGTACTTCAATTTTTTAAAATGGTTAAATAAAGGCACTGTGGCTCTTGAAAACAAAACAAAACAGAAAGCCAGAAGTGGATAAACCTAAAAAAAAAACAAACAAAACTGCCATCAGGAACCGAGATGCCTCGCGCCTTTCTGCTCTGCCTCCTTCTGTGAGGTCACAGATGGGTCACAATATGATTTCTGGAGCTCCAAGCCATCACATCTGCTTCCAGGAAGGAAGGCAGCAGAAGACAAGAAGCCAGAAACGTGCACCTCTCGGCTAAATCAAATCCCTTCCAAAGACTTTCTGGATGCCCCACCCAGCAATGCTCACTTACATCTTATCGGCCACCCCTAACTGCAAAGATGACTAGGTCTCTTGCTCGCTCTTTAGCTGGTTGGGTGCTTTGCTGCTCCAAACAAAAGCAGGGTTCTATTTTTGATGGGCAGGCAGTTAGTGGTCTCTGACCCAGTCTCCCCCAACCCACATCTTCTTATCTTTTGAGGTTATTTTCACCAGCCTTGAGGAGGGCCTGCAGTTCCCAGGCTAATCATCAAACTTCCAGTGCTAGCACTGAGAGAAAACAGCAGGCTTGAGAAGTGAAAAAAACCTTCATCATGGAAAAGAGAAGGGCAGAAGAGAATTGTAATGAGTGGAATATAAAAATGCCTGTACAGAGCCAATGTCTACCTATGAGACAGGCCAGGTACACCATCTCAACAGCTACGAGAGGCAGAGATAAAGAGACTAAGCCAAGGTCACAGAACTGGAAAGTGGGCAGAGGCAAGATCAAATCCAGGACTGCCTAAACCAGAGCTGGAATTCCTAACAATTGCAGTAGAATAGAATTTGTTAAATAGAGGTTAAAGTCTAAGCATAGCAGCCTAAAGATTCCTCATAGAACTTACGGTGGGAGCACATCCCGTAGTAAGTTGTATGGGTTGAGCAGATACCCCAAATTGTGTCTCCCATAAATAAAAGTCACAAAAATACAGACATATTTACACCAAAGCTTACAGACACAACAAACACAAGCATCCAAAAACAGCATACCCCCAGCCACAGACATGATCACAAATACACACAATTATCACAGGTATGCACAGGCACGGAAACACACATAAATACAGGCACCGTAACAACATACGAATAATTTAAGCTCCCTGGAGAAGGAGGTGGGTGTGTACCTTGAGTGGGAAGTGTAGGATTTAGGGACTACACATCCCAAGAGCCACCGGGACTGCTATCCCCTTTGTGTCCATCCCGACGGTCTCCAGGCCTCACGGGATTTGTAGTTTATTATTACTATTATTGTTATTCTCACAAGCCCAGGGACTTCAGAGTGGGTAGGGCTGCTCCGATATCCCTTGGGGAAAAAAGAATCTTGCTTCTGTTTGGATTTCAGCGCCGTTATGCTGAAACGTTTGCGCTTTTTATGGGTCTTTGTTCCGATCTAAAAGTGCCTGCCTCTTTCCCAATGAGGATTTAAGTGCAGAGTGCTTAACATAAGGATTATTTCATGCTTTATGGTGCTATGTATGAGGCAATTCACCCTCCACATCTGTTCGATCTCCTCGCCCTGGACTACAAATCCCAGCATGGCTTGCGAGCATGTAGAGCCCGGACTACATTTCCCAGCGTGCTCCACGTCCCAGGGAGACAGTCAGTAGCAGGGAGGGCCAGTGAAGGCTCTGGGCGAGCTGTCATTGTGGACCCCGTCTCTTCGGTTCCTTTCCCGATATGATCCAGGGTTTCCATCAGGGACTTGGGGTGCTTTGGGGCTCTGCCTAGGACCAACTGTGCCCTTAGGGGCGTGGCCCAGAGGACTACGTTTCCCAGCGTGCCCAGCGGCCGATTGCCGTGACCTTTGTACCGCAATCTTTACTTCCCAGCATGCCCTGGGAGGTCACCCAGGGATTGTCTTGGTCTAAGGGTTGCGGACTCAATTTCCCGTAGTGTCCTGACGTTTCCCACGACCTAGGGAATCCATTCATTCATTCATCCAAAATACTATTTCCGATCGCGTTTTATTAGGCTCAGTTCTTGGCCCTGGGAGCAAGTAGTGCACACGGAAGACAAAAATTCCTGTCCTCCTGGGGCTTATTTCTAGATGAAGCGAGCAGACCAACCCAAAATAAATAAATTACATGGTATGAGGAAAGCGGGTAAGGTGTATGGAAAAATTAGTTCTATACCTTTTCGGACTCCCGGGCTGTCAAGTCCATTTCCTACTAGGTCCCCAGGGGCCAGTTCTTCGTCCTTTTGATGCTGTGAACTACATTTCACAGCATGCCCTGGGGGGCACACCTGTAGCCTTTAGACTCCATTTCCCAGCACTCCCAGGAGACTCCTCTCAATCATGTTTCCTTTCGACACCTCGGAGCTATGAACTTCCCAGTGTGCCTCGGGGCCGATCGAGGCCGAAATGGTGCCAAGAGCAATTTCCGCTTACGGACTCCATTTCCCAGCTCTCCCCGCGCCCTTCCGTGAGGCGGTTGCCATTCGCCTCTCCAGGCTGAGTACTCCATTTCCCGGCGCGCCCGGGGACGGCGTGGTGACGTCACGCGCCGGGCGGGGGCCAGTGGATCCTTGGGCGGCGCGGGACGGTGCTGGGCGGGCGGCGGCAGCCCGGGGCTCGGAGCTCGGCGCTCGCTCGCTCGCTCGCTCGTTCGCGCGCGGGCGGGCGGCGCGATGTCGGGCGAGGATGGCCCGGGGGCGGGCCCCGGGGCGGCGGCGGCAGCGGCCCGCGAGCGGCGGCGGGAGCAGCTGCGGCAGTGGGGGGCGCGGGCGGGCGCCGAGCCGGGCCCCGGGGAGCGGCGCGCCCGCACCGTGCGCTTCGAGCGCGCCGCCGAGTTCCTGGCGGCCTGCGCGGGCGGCGATCTGGGCGGGGCGCGCCTGATGCTGCGCGCGGCCG
>NW_021145374.1:25247-63935 GCF_002837175.3 Physeter macrocephalus | reverse complement strand
GGCGGCCGGCGCGGGCGGCGATCTGGACGAGGCGCGCCTGATGCTGCGCGCGGCCGACCCCGACCCGGGCGCCGAGCTCGACCCTGCTGCCCCGCCGCCCGCCCGCGCAGTGCTGGACTCCACCAACGCCGACGGCATCAGCGCTCTGCACCAGGTCAGCGCCCCCGCCCGGGCCCGTCCCGGGGACCTGAATCGCCCTGGGTCTGCGCCACCTCGAGCACCCTCCCTCCCCTGTCCGGAGTCACTGTTGCTAGTCCTGGTCTGCGCCGTCGCTGCTGCTCCGGTCCCTGCCATCCTGTGCTGGCCCTCTTTTCCGCCCACCCACCTCGAGCTCCCTTCTTCCGATCCTGAGACACTTGAACTGACCCTGGTCTTTGCCACCCTGCGCCGCCCTCTCCCTGGACCCGAGCCATTGCTGACGGCCTCAGTCCAGTCCCTCCTAGTCTTGTCACTTCGCGCTGCTCTTTCCCGACCTTGAGCTCTCTTTACTGGTCTCGCCTGTGCCACCTCCACCGGTTCCACCTCTACTTTGTCATCGAATGCTGGACCTCTTTCCAGAGTCTGTGACACTTACAGCTCTACCGGTGCCCACAGTTTCCCCCTTCCAGGCAGGTATCACTTTCCTGGTGCAGCATCCTCCTCTTTCTTGGGCCTGTGCTGCTTCCCCCCTTGGTCTCTGGTTTGGGCCACCTCTTTGGCTGGGCCCAGGGCCTTCCATGCCACTTCGTTCATCCCTGGTCTGTGCCATCCGTTGCTGTCTAAGGATGCTCTTTCCTGAGCCCCTGCCTTCAAGGCTCTGTATTCTTTTTCTGGCCGTGGCACGCAGCACGTGGGATCTCAGTTCCCTGACCAGGAATCAAACCCATGCCCCCTGCAGTGGAAGCGCGGAGTCCTAACCACTGGACCCCCAGGCAATTCCAGCTCTGTATTCTTGAAGGGGATGCTCCCCGGGTCTGGGTCACCTCATGTTGTCTCCCTGCCCCCCTTCACCCTCACGGCCTCTTCATTCTCCTTCTGCGGGCTGTGCCACCTCTTGTCTCCCACTGTAGGCCTTCTCTCAGGGATGTTTCTTCTCCTCCAGGCACCTCCTCTCTGCCTCTCCTCTTGCCTTGGCCAGACCTGCATCATCACCCTTTTTTTCTGGGCACACTCAAAGCACCCACCTCTTCCTGGCTTCGGGACACCTCTCTGTCCTTTGGCCACCTTGCCTTCTCTGCCTGGATCCCCTCCTGTGGATTTGGGCAGATTCTTTCTCTCGCAGCATGCGCCACTTCTCCCAGCCCCCCCGTCATATCACCTTCCCAAGGGGTCGAGCACCCTGTTGCTCCTCTCTGTCCACCCTGAGGCCCCCGTGCCGTTCCAAAACACTCTGATTGCTGTCTCCAGGGTTCCTCTGAACTAGGGCCCCCCAAATGTCCCACGACCAGAGTTCTCTCTAGTTCTGCGTGCTTTTATCGCTCCCCACCCCCCTCCAGTGGGCCCACCAGGCGCAAGCCCCAGAGGAGCTCTCTCCCCTCCCTCTGTCCCTCAGGCTGTCTGCCTCCTCGTCTGCTCGAAGTAGTCCAGTCCCCAGCCCTCTGCTGTGCCGGAACCGCTAGGGTTTGGTTACTTCGGGGCCGGAGAGGACCCTGGGAAGGCGACCTTGGCCGGGGGCAGGGGAGTGGGTTGGAGGCGGGAAGAGGCCCACTTCTCAGGTTCCCGGGAAGAGGAGCAGCTCAGCAAAGCAGAATCGTCCTGAGTTCTGATCTCAGCTCCTCAACTTTGTGATCTCGAGTTAGTGTCTTCTCTCTCTGTGCCTCAGGTTTCTTATCTGTTAACGGGGCCAGTAGTCAGCCCCTCCCTGGCAGGGCCCTGGCAAAGGAGGAAAAACACTCTTCAGGAAGCGGCCGTGGGCATCCAGTTGGGGAGTTGCAGCCCTTGGTCCAAGTGCTACCCCTCCCCCCTTTCCCCTTCCCTACCTCCTGGCCTGTGCCCTGCAGAGGCCCTAGTGCTCTCTGGGACATTTTCCTCCATCTAGAGGAGGGTCTCAGAGCTTGGCACGCCCAGGAAAGGGGCCTCAGGTTTCACTGTCCCCCTTCCTCTGCCATCGTCCCTGCCCCTGGCTCCCCTCGACCTTCCCGAAGGGGTTCTTGGCCCTGCGTTGCAGGCCAAGCCCCATTCCCCACCCTCTCCCTTGGCCCAGACCCTGCAGAAGACCACCCCGGCCCGGCCTGTTAGGTGGGACCCCTCTCCCACTAAGGTCACACAGCCAGCAAGCAGGGGTGCTGGGGTTTGGGTCAGGTCTGGGTGTCTGGTGACCACCTCGTGCTGGTTTGCCCAAGACTGGCCTGGTTTTAGCACTGCAAGTCCCAGGTCCCAGGAAACCCCCAGACAGGCAAACCGGAACAGTTGCTCACATTATCTGGGTGAGTCCTGCGGCTGTGGTTTCTGTGCTGCATGGAGCAGGTCCCCAGGCGTCAGCTGCCTGCTCTGGTCGTGTCCCTAGGAGTTCTCTCAGCCCCAACCTCAGGCTGGTTTGTCAACTGCTAGACGAGGCTGGTGTAGTCTACCCCCTCCCTGAAATTACCTTGTAATTAGTGGCCAGGGGTCTGGGGTCTGGGGTCTGGAATAGGAAAGACTGTGAGCCAGGATTCTTCGTTCTAAACAGGGAGGGGTGGGGGAGTCTGGACCCCCGAGTCTGAGGGGGGAGGGGCCGGGGGCCCGGACCCCCGGGTCTGAGGGAGGAGGGGCTAGGGGAGTCTGGACCCCCGAGTCTGAGGGGGGAGGGGCTGGGGCCCCGGACTCCTGGGTCTGAGGGAGGAGGGGCTGGGGGCCTGGACCCCCGGGTCTGAGGGAGGAGGGGCCGGGGGCCCGGACCCCCGGGTCTGAGGGGGGAGGGGCCGGGGGCCCGGACCCCCGGGTCTGAGGGAGGAGGGGCTAGGGGAGTCTGGACCCCCGAGTCTGAGGGGGGAGGGGCTGGGGCCCCGGACTCCTGGGTCTGAGGGAGGAGGGGCTGGGGGCCTGGACCCCCGGGTCTGAGGGAGGAGGGGCCGGGGGCCTGGACCCCTGAGTCTGAGGGGGGAGGGGCTGGGGGCCCGGACCCCCGGGTCTGAGGGGGGAGGGGCTGGGGCCCCGGACTCCTGGGCCTGAGGGGGGAGGGGCCGGGGGCCTGGACCCCCGAGTCTGAGGGAGGAGGGGCTGGGGGCCCGGACTCCTGGGTCTGAGGTGGGAGGGGCCGGGGGCCTAGATTCTTGGATCCCTGGTGCCCAGGCCTCAGGCATCTTTCACATGGATGCCTGTGCCCGGCCAGGTCCTTGAAAGGGAAAGGCCCATCTCCCTCCTTGCCCCCCTCCCCCATCACCACGGCAACCAAGTGGAAATAAACGGAGCCCAGAGTTCATCCCGTTCCCAGGGCACGTGTGGCCCCCCTTTCACAGCCTGAGTTTCCATGACTTCATGCTCTTGGCCCTTGTAGCTTCCTCCCCCTTCTCCAGATGGACGGTTTGGGAGAGGTGAGGGAGCTGGAGGTTAATCTACCCTGAGGACCTGGGAGTCCAGGTCCACTCCTATCCCTCAGCCCTTGCTCAGGCCCCGGTGCCGCCCGGTGTTCACACGCGCCCGGGGCTAAATCCCTTCTCTGGCCCCCACTTGGTGTGCCAACTTGGGCAAGAGTGCTTGTCTCCTGGAGCTTCCTCCATCCGACAGGACCCTGACAGCCGTAGCATTGGGGAAGATGCCCGTGGAAGCCCCTTGGTGCAGCGCCCTGTGCCTAGGAGGCCCTCGGGCCCCAGGTCCTGGGCACACGCTAACTCAGTCATGTCTCCCAGTGGAGGCGGCCTGCCTGGGACCGTCACTCTGTCCCAGGTTTCCAGGGACCTGGTGACTTTACCAGCCCTGCACAGCCTTGGGCCCCAGGGGTCCAGCAGTCTCCCCTCCAGGTACAAGGCAGGGCCATGGTCAGTTCTTGTAGAGTATCTGTTGGATCTGAGGGAGGGGCCGGGGGCCTGGACCCCTGGGTCTGAGGGGGGAGAGGCCGGGGGCCGGGACCCTGGGTCTGAGTGGGGAGGCGCCGGGGGCCCGGACCCCTGGGTCTGAGGGGGGAGGCGCCGGGGGCCCGGACCCCTGGGTCTGAGGGGGGAGGGGCCGGGCCTCCTCCCTTTGGTTCATCACTGGAAGCCCCATCCTTCGGTGGTGACTGTGGGGTGCGTCTTATCTAACAAGCACCGTTCAGGATTCCTACGCCTGGATGTGAAGCCCCCCTCTCTTCTCTGTCCAGTTCCTCCTCTCATGGTCTCCAGTAATCCCCAGATGCCTGGCTGACCTAACCACTGGGAAGCCGGGGGGTTTTAAATAGCTGGGTGGCTGGAGGGGCCTCCGGGGACAGGGTTGGTGCTTTGCAGGGCCATCTGGGTCTTCTCCTTGATTGTCAGGGCCGCTTGGCCCTGTATCTGCCTAGCGGTCCCTGCCAGGGGTCCTGCCTGCAAGGCATGCAGGGTCTGGACCAGGTGAGGGTGACACCCTGTCCCGCCCCCCAGGCCTGCATCGACGAGAACCTGGACGTGGTGCGCTTCCTGGTGGAGCAGGGTGCCACGGTGAACCAGGCGGATAACGAGGGCTGGACACCCCTGCACGTGGCCGCCTCCTGTGGTTACCTGGACATCGCCAGGTGAGGCGGGGAGGGTGGGCGGGGCCTGATGAGGACGGGCCGGACCCGTCCGCTCTGACCTCGCCCTGCCCCCAGGTACCTACTGAGCCACGGGGCCAACATCGCGGCGGTGAACAGTGATGGGGACCTGCCCCTGGACCTGGCCGAGTCTGACGCCGTGGAGGGGCTACTGAAGGTGGAGATTGCCCGCCGAGGTGGGCCTGGGGGGCTGCTGCGGGGCGGGCCCTCCGTTTCCGAGGACCCTGACTCTCTGGGCCTCAGTGTCCCTGCATGGGAAGCGGGCTGTGAGCACCTGCCCCCAGGGTTACCTAGAGTAATTGGAGGAAGCGCTTGGCACAGAATGAGAGCTCAAACCACTGTGGGCCTGCAGTGTCACTTTATCCGCGAGGGACTGAGGAAAGTGAGGTAGAGGCTTGGCTGGGGGTCCGCTACGTGATCGCAGGTGATCTCAGGGATTTTGCTGGGGTGCGGGTAGGGGAAGGCACAGGCTTCTGGGGGACTGGTCTCTCCCGTGCTCAGGATCACTGAGCCCCGGTGTCCTTAATAAGGGGCTCAGGACCCCTCAAAGCTCTGTGTCTGGCCATGCTCGTTTTTCTAGGGGGAGTGTGTATTACTTCTAGCAGGTTCTCACCTTCCCCCCGCCCCGCTAAAAATAGCCGTCTGGGGCCAGTTGGTGTGCAGTGTGCGCGGGGAAGGCTGTCGCCTGGCTGAGCTGGGGGCGGAGGACACGGGGCAGGTCAGGTGGGGGACGGCCAGCAGCTTCACCGCTTCACCCGGTCTCCCGCCGGAGCCCTGGGTCGCAGCCCAGCTGCGGAGGTGACTGTCTCATCCGCAGAGTGAGGGTGGCGGCAGCAGTGCCTCGCGGGCGGTCAGGGCTCGGTGGTGGGAAGGTGTGAGCGCAGAGCCGGTGGGCCTGGCGGGTCTGGAGGGCTGCGCAGGAGGTGGAGGCAGGCTGGTGAAAAGTAGATGCCGGGGCGTCCGAGGTGACGCCCAGACTGCCGGCCCGGCTCTGGGTGGGAGGGACAAGGGCCCGCCCTTGGGCAGCTGCGTGTCGGTGGCCGTGAGAGCCACGCAGGGTATGGAGGTGCTGGTGGGCGGCTGAGGTCCAGGAGCCCTGCTTTGGTTCAGGTGGAGGGGAGTGGGAAGCAAAGGAAAGACAGAACCGGGGTTTTCTCCCTGGGGAGAAAACCGGGGTTTTCTCCACCTTTTTATCTCGAAAAAGCAGTCCGATGAGTGCCCACACGACCTTCACTGAGATTTACCCGGGCTTTTCAGCAGCTTCATGGAGATACAGTTCACAGTGTGTACAGTTCACCCTTCGGAAGTGTACGATCTGGTGTTTGTTTGTTTGTTTGTTTTTAGTGTATTCACACTAAATGTTGTGCATCCATCACCACATCGATTTGATTTGATTTTTAAAATTTTTATTATTTTTTAAAATTTTATTTTATTTATTTAATTTTGGCTGCGCAGGCTTCAGCAGTTGTGGCACGCGGGCTCGGTGGTTGTGGCTTACGGGCTCTAGAGCACAGGCTCAGTGGTTGTGGTGCACGGGCTTAGTTGCTCTGAGGCATGTGGGATCTTCCTGGACCAGGGTCCGAACCCGTGTCCGCTGCATCGGCAGGCGGATTCTTAACCACTGCACCACCAGGGAAGCCCCCACATCGATTTTAGATGATTTTGATCACCCCAAGAGAAACCCCACACCCCTGAGCTGTCATCCCCAGCCCGGCATCCCCCCATTGGCTTTGTGTCTCTAGATTTGCCTATTCTGGACGTTTTGTATAAGTGGAATCGTAAAGTATGGACTCAGGGGTTTTTAACTTTTTGGCGTGATGGCCCGTGCTCCCTCCCTCTCCCCTGGGAGTGGGCCTCCCTGGGTCCCTCCCTGCACCTGGTTCTCGTGTCACGTCCAGCTCCCTCCCCTGGATCAGCCTTCGCCCTTCTCGCCCTCCCTTGTTTCACACACAGGTCCCTCAGCTTGGACCTGGCTGTTTCTTCAGTTCTGCAGTTTTGGCAGGAACTTGTCAGCGAGTCCCTCCGGGAGACAGGCTCTGTCTCTCTGCCCCGTTACTGGTGATGTTAACCCTGAACCTCGTTCGGGGGGCCTGCCCAGCTGACTCGACTGTGGAGCCATCTTCCTCCTTTGTAGTTAAAAAGTAGTCTGAGATGGGGATGGACACATAATACACTAATGTGTATAAAATAGGTAACTAATAAGAACCTGCTGTATAAAAAATAAATTAAAAAAAAAAGTAGTGTGCAGGGCAATGCTTGGAGGCCACCAGGGGTGGGTGACCTCTCGGACATCCTGTGTGTTTCTGCAGGAAGTGCCCAGAGCTCACATCACCTTCTCACAGCAGCCCACGTTCCCCTTCTGCGGGGCGAAGGTTGGGGGACGTCGGCTCGTAGGGCCGACCAGGCACAAAGGCCTGTGGCCCTACTGGGAAGACCCTCTGCTGCACTGCTGGGGGTGGGAGGCACCTGCCAACACCACTGCAGCCACCGCCTCCGGAGTCGGGTGGCTCCTGCCCCGCGGCTCCGCGATGCGCGCCTCCACACGGAAGCCTCGGCGGAGTGTGGTCGGCAGAGTCTCTGTATTTTACCACGGTTTTAGAAAGAAGACAATTTATGGGCTTAGGTGACCGAGGTCTGGGACGTGTGTGGACTTAGGGCACGGTTTGATCGAGGTGCACAAAGTCGAAAGCATCCCTCCGTCCCTGCTGAGCTCTGTGTTGACTTCATTCCGAGACGGGTTCTCTCCGTGAGCTATTGATTCTTAGCATGGCTCCTAGCAGCGCAGGCTGGTGCCCCAGCGGAGCTAGAGCTGGACTCCTCCGTAGTCCCATCCAGTCCTCCGCCTGACGCTCTTAGGGCCACCTCGGTCACAGGCTTGCCCCTGAGCCAGCCACGGTGGCAAGGGCGATGGGCCGGCCTGGTGAAGCGGCCGCCCGTGGAGCCGGGCTGTGGGCTCAGCCGCGTCGGAACCGCGTCGGCTGGAAGCAGGGGTCAGGAAAAGGCGGAAGTCTTCACGGAGGCGGGAGACTGGATGCCTGCAGGTCCCAGCAACAGCTCCACCGCAGATGCTGTTCCCGCAGCCCGGGCCGCGGGGACACAGTCCACGCGCAGGGCTCTCCGGCCGCTTGCTCAGAAGGGCCGTGGTCGGACCCACAGGGACTTGGAACTGGGCAGGGAGGACACGTGAAGCGTTTCTGAAGCATCTGAAGCGATCACTTGGAATCCCAACATCAGGACGGTGGACGTGGGGCAGTTACTCTCAGAGACGGGCAGCTTTGACGGTCAGTTCCAGTGATGGCGAGGCAGAGCGCTCTTCTCTCTGGCCGGCAGGAGTGCGGGCGGTCCCAGCCCCTGTGGGAGCCAGCTGGCCGGCATGGGTTACAGCTGGAGGCCCACGCTCCCAGTGTTCCGGCCGTCCCGCTCCTAGGCCACCCGGCAGAGCGCTCCAGACTCGAGGCTTCGGTGTTGAGAGGATCTGGCCGACACCGAAGGGCGAGGGATCCAAGCAGTGGTCGGCAAACGTTTTAGGCAGTACATTTTTTTTTTTTTTAGCCACACTGCATGGCGTGCAGAGCTTCCCCGACCAGGGATCGAACCCATGCCCCCTGCAGTGGGCGCTCAGAGTCTAACCACTGGACCACTGGGGAAGTCCGTAGGCAGGAAATAGTTTAGGCTTCGCGGGACATGCTGTCAGGTTGCAACCGCTCTACCCTGCTGCTGTGGTGGGGAAACCAGCCAGGGAGGATGTGTAAATGAGTGGGTGTGGCTGTGTTCCAATAAAACTTTACTGACAAACACAGGCGGCTGTCCAGAAGAGGCAAGTCCGCAGTGACAGGAAGTGGATTGGTGGTTGCCAGGGGCTGGGGAGGGACTGCGTAATGGGGTACGAGGTTTCCATTTGGGGTGATGAGAAAGTTGAGGTACAGATAGGGTCAGTGGTTGCACGTTGTGAATGTCCTAAAAGCCACTGAGTAGCACGCTTTAAAATAGTGAAACTGGTAAATTTTATGTTAACCAAACAGGTGGCCTGCACATGCAGGCCGTAGTTTGCCAACCCCCATCGAGACCTCTGTTAATAAACATGGGCAAATCTCGGCAAAGAGCAAAATTGCAGAAGGATGCGTTTGAACCCGCAGGATACTAACTGGTTGCTGAATAAAAGGTTGGCAGACTCTGCCCTTCCCTGCACGCAGCAAGGCGCCTGCGTCTATAATAGGACTGAATGTAGGTGATTCCCTTTAAGGAGGTCGGGCGGCGGGGGGGGGGGGTGTCCCTGAGTCCCCGGCACTCTCCTGGCCTCCACCCCAGCCTGGGCCTGCGGGATGGGCCCTAGCCAGCCAGACATTCCTGGAATAGCTGCCTCTGGGAGTCCCCACCAGCCAGGGGACCCTAAGGTAATGCATTGGAGTTTAGTCCGAGTGCCCAGGTGCCACCGGCTGGCGCCAGTGCGCAGCTGGACCCGGACAGATTGGTCCCGGCGGGGACTGCGTTTCTGGGATCCTCCGGGTAGCCCCGGGGCAGCATTTACAACCTTGCGGTAAGGGTGTAACCAGGTTCACGTTCATGAAAGCAGATTTGTGATGGTGGTTACCTCTGGGGCCGCGGGGAGGGGCACCCTGTCATTGCCTCTGTCGCCTTGTGCTGCCGTAAGCCAAGCGGCCGTACGCCGCATCTTCGCCGGTGCTGTCCAGTGGAAAGCCAGAGTCAGCCACAAGCATAATTGAGAATTTCCAAGTAGGTGCGTGGAAAAACAAAAACAGGTGAAGTTAATTATAGTAATATGTTTTACTTAATCTAGTACGTCCAAGACTTTATCATTTCAATATGTAATCGATATGAAAAACTACGTGTGAGCTGCCGCACACTCTTTTTTTCTGTGCTTCGAAATCCAGTGTATTTTACATTTACGAGGCGTCTCAGTGGGGAGTAGCCACAGTTCAGGGGCTCCGTAGCTGCGCGTTGCTGACGGCTGTTGAGCAGGACAGCTCAACTCTGTGCAGCGCTTGGGCGAATGAGAAATTTCACAATCGAAAACGTAACAGCCAGTAATACACTTCCCAGGAGAAAGAGTACACATTCCCTAGAAGAGACTGTTTTTGACTCCCGTCTCTATAGTTCATACTGTGCAAAGTACAGATTCTTAGTGACAGTCAAAAGGTAATATTCCAGCCTCAACAAGGCTGCCTGTTTTGATCCACAGTCAACTTATGTTTAAAGTCATAACTTGCCTTTTGCATCCATAAATGCAGTACAGTTTTCCATGAGACCAATTGACTACAGTGAAATTGGCGAGTGAGGAAGCATGCTTGCCTCGCACAGATTGTGCAGGTGACAGCAGGAAACAGCAGCTGCTGGGAAGGTGCCGTTGCCCCAAGGTACGGGCACTGTGTAGTGGCTTTTTGCCTGGTTTATCCTACTCATGAGTGATAACGGTGACAAAACACACAAAGATGCTGGGCTAAGGACTGTATCTGTAGTGATAGGAAGTGTAAGATGTAAGATTCCTGCGCCCTCCATCCTCCCCGCCCCCAGCAGTGACTCAGAGACCCTTAGTGGAACCCAGGGCTTCACAGAGCATGGTTGGGAAGTAACAGAGCTAGCTCAGGTCCTCTGAGCCCCTGAGGAGCACTCATAGCAGAGGGGCCAGGCCAGGTGCCACTCTGTGCTTCCTGGGTCTCGGGGTGGGAGTCCCACCTATCCCCCCTTCTCGTCCTCCCAGGTGTGGATGTGGAAGCAGCCAAACGGGCCGAGGAGGAGTTGCTGCTTCACGACACAAGGTGCTGGCTGAACGGGGGCGCCATGCCAGAGGCCCGGCACCCCCGCACGGGGGCCTCTGCCCTGCACGTGGCCGCTGCCAAGGGCTACATCGAAGTGATGAGGTGAGCTGGGCCGGTGTAGACCCTCCCTCTTCCCCTGCCCCTTGCGCTGAGCCAGCCTGTTCCTTCTCACTGTCTTACACCTTCTTGTGGCTTTTGTCCATTCCCTCCCTCTTCTAATTTATGTACCTAAGGCCATGCATTTCCCTCTAAATACAGCCTTAGCTGCATCCATAAGTCTTGATGTGCAGGCTTCTCCCTGTCCTTCAGTTTAAAACGTTTTCCAACCTGTAGTCTTCCTTGACCCAGGGATCATTTGGAAGTACGTCGTTAATTTCCAAATACATGGGATTTTCTAGTCGCAGTTGAATTACATGCAGGCCTAATTTTATTGTGCTTCGCCAATAGTGTTTTTGTTTTTGTTTTTACAAATTGAAGATTTGTGGCAACCCTACGTTGTCAGATGAAGGTGAACGTTTTTTAGCAATGAAGTGTTTTTTGTTTGTTTGTTTGTTTTTTGCGGTACGCGGGCCTCTCACTGTTGTGGCCTCTCCCGTTGCGGAGCACAGGCTCCGGACGCGCAGGCGCAGCGGCCACGGCTCACGGGCCCAGCCGCTCCGCGGCACGTGGGATCCTCCCGGACCGGGGCACGAACCTGCGTCCCCTACATCGGCAGGCTGACTCTCAACCGCTGCGCCACCAGGGAAGCCCGGGTGCATCTGTATTTTAAATTGTTGCAGTGTGTACTCTCTGCTTCTCATCCTCACCTTGGTCTTGTCCATTTCTGAGTGCCTCACCCCTTCCTGTCAGTAGTTGGTTCTACTTCTTATCATCAAACTCCCCTGTTCTCTCTTTATTTTTTCCCTCTCTCTCATGTGATGTTATACTTTATATTTAGTATATAAGTGGAGTCCAGATGAATCTCTCCATCTCTGCTCACCTCTGTGTTAATGAACTTTTAGAAAGGTCTTCCAGGGGAATTCCCTGGTGGCCTAGTGGTTAGGATGCTGGGCTTTCGTTGCCGTGGCCCAGGTTCAGTACCTGGTCGGGAAACTGAGATTCCGAAAGCTGCATGGTGCGGCTAGGGGAAAAAAAAAAAGGAAGCTTTTCAGTGAGGAACTTAAGATGACGCCTAACAGCTCCACGCTCATGTCCTGGCTGCTTCCCCTAATTCAGGGGTAGAGTGCCTCGTCCTCCGTAGTTCCAGCAAAAGTCCTGGGTCTGATACTCACTGGGCTACCTTGCACACCTGCTCATCCCAGGGCTGATCCCTGTGGCAAGGAGGGTGGGACACTGTGAATGGTCAGACCCGGTGATGTGCCCAGCCCTGGAAGCTGTGCCCTCTGCTACCCATGGCTTCCACCCCTGAGTCTCAGGTGGCTGCTTCAGCTCCTGCCATTGAATCTGTGTCCCAGCCAGCAGGAAAAAGCAGGGGGCAAAAGGAGCAAATGTCCATTTCTTTTAAAAGAACAGTCCAGAAGCGGCGTACATACTGAATACTGACATCCCATTTGCCAGACCCTTCTCAGCTGGCCACTCCTAGCTGTGAGGGAGACTGGGAGATTCTACTTCAGCAGGCGACCCACTGAAAACTGGGTGCCATTTTTTTTTTTTTAGAAGGGTCTTCCCAGGGCAGGGGGCCTCATCTTCATTCAGGGCTCTGCAGTGGCTCCCCACCTATTTATTTATTTATGTGGCTGCACCGGGTCTTAGTTGCAGCACACGGGATCTAGTCCCCTGACCAGGGATTGAACCCGGGCCCCCTGCATTGGGAGCACAGAGTCTTAACCACTGGACCACCGGGGAAGTCCCTGGGTGCCATGATTGAAGGTGGAAGGAGAGTGGATATTCATGGGCAGCCTCATTCTCTGCCACAGACCTGAAACGCTTTGGCCTTAGAGATACTCACTGACTATAATTTCATTTCTGCCCCTTAGTGTGGGTTTATAACCAGATCTATGGACTTCATTTTTGGAAGAATGTAGCTGACATTCTCCTCGTTAAAGATGAGTGGCAGAGTAAAGGTATACATTTGTTTGATGCTATTCACTCAACACTTACTGAGCGCCTGCTGTATGCCAGGCCATCCTTTAGGTACTGGGGATATAGCAGCAAACGAGACAGATCTGGGCCCATGTGCAGTTCGCAGCCTTGTCGAGCAGACAGACAGACAAGTGACTGAGGAAGCCGGTCATATCCCAGGGCCCTGAGTGCTCAGAGAGGGGTCCGCAGCCTCCACCGCGGGGACGTGGGGCTGGCTAACCCTGGGGGCCTGTCCTGTTCATGGGGGTGGGCCGCTGAGCACCGGCCCTGACCTCCACCCACTGGATGCCAGGAGTCACACCCACCGCAGTCACGGCAGCCAGGCACATCTCTGGGCGTCGCCCAGTGTCCCTTGGGGGTCAGCGTCGTCCCCAGCTGAGAACCACTGGTCTAGAGGGATATAAACAGGGCAGTGGGGGAGAGCGAGCGTGGTGAGGAGGTCGTGACTGCCGAGAGGGTGGTCACGCCCTGGCCGCGTGAGAGGCACTGATGCCTCGAGAACATTCACTGGGCAGAGAGAACAGCGGAGCCCAAGGTGGGCGCGTGCTTGAGGGAGGAGCGGGATGCCCGCGCGGCTGGAGCAGGTTGAGCTGGGGGGCCCCACAGAGGAGCTTTTGTTTAAAACGGTTCTTTACAAGGTACCTCATCTCTCCGCCTTTCCCACCTTGCTTTAGCTCTTTCTCACTGGCACAGAACCCAAGTGCGGTTCTCTAAAAGCAGGCGTGTCTACCCTAAGCTGAGTTTGCAGAATTGCCCTGGACCAGATCGTGTGGTCTAAGGTGGTGATTATCTCCCGGGAAAGAATCGTCTAAGCCGGGGGTTCTGTCTCGGCACTGGTGGCATTTGGACCAGATCGTTCCTGGCTGTGGACCCATCCTCTGCGCTGTGGGCTGTTTAGCAGCATCCCTGGCGCTGACCCACTGATGCTTCTGGCACCCACCCCTACGTAGTGGCATCCAGAAACATCTCCAGACACGGCCAGACGTCCCCAGGCGGCAGTGTGGTCCTGGTTGAGAACCGCTGTCTGAGCTGCTCTGAGCCAGAGGGTTCCTGGAACAGTGCTGCCCCCAGGCCGCCCCTTCTGGGGTCTCATCCTTTCTCTAGGCTTGGGTGCTGGGGAACCCCTGCCCTCGCCTCCCCTGGAGCTGTCTCACAACCAGGGGTGACGCTCAAAAGAGTTGAGCACGGCAGGTACAAGAAGCAGGGTTCCGGAGGCCAGCTGCTAGGCCAGGGGAGGAGTCAAAGCGGTGGGGAGGGGGCGCCTTGGGACCATGGCGCTTTACGCCCTGGCCCGGGACTGTTCTCGGTACCGTCCCAGCTGGTACTGCCACCACAGCACAGCTGGCCGACCTTAGCTCTTGGTCCCGAGCCCCAGTCCCGGTCCTTGACCTGAGCCTCCCTGGCCCCCAGGCTGCTCCTTCAGGCCGGCTACGACCCAGAGCTGCGGGACGGGGATGGCTGGACGCCCCTGCACGCCGCAGCCCACTGGGGCGTGGAGGACGCCTGCCGCCTGCTGGCGGAGCACGGCGGGGGCATGGACTCGCTGACGCACGCGGTGAGGGCCGGGTCCGGGTCCGGGGACTGGTGGGGGGTGGAAGGGCCCCTCCGTCTCCTCCTCACCTGCCTTTTCCCCTCCCCACCCAGGGGCAGCGTCCCTGTGATCTAGCGGATGAGGAGGTGCTGAGCCTGCTGGAGGAGCTGGCCCGGAAGCAGGAGGACGTGAGTGTCTGTCTGCAGCCAGGAGGGAGGGCCTCCACGTCCCTGGGGACCTGCTATTCCCTGGCCAGTGACCGGGTCCCAGTGGGGAGCCAGGACGAGGGGCACAGCTGGGCACTGGGGGGAGGCGGGGCCTGGGGCCCCGGGGGACCTTGGGATGCAGATGGGAGTCATCTATCCAGGCTTGGGCTGGGCCTTGTCACCCCTGGGACGCCCCCCCCACCAGCACTGGGCCAGGCCTTGTCGCTGGAAAAACGCAGAGTGAAGGGGTGAACGGTGTGGACTCGGGGTCTGCATCCCAGCTCTGCCATGGATTTGCTGTGTGAGCTCAGGCCAGTCACTTAACCTCTCTGGGCCTCAGTTACCTCATCCGTAAAATGGGGATAGTACGGCGCACTTCATGAGTTACACGTGCTGTTACGTGGAGTATGTGTTATGCTATGAGTGGTATGTATGTTACCAAGCAAAAGCATTCAGAACTCTGCCTGGCACACAGTAAGCACTCTTAGGCAGCAAGAAACATCTCCTGCGGCCTTCTGGGGGCCAGGCCCTCTACCTGGAGCTTCTGGTGAGTGGCAGGTAGACAGGGCCAGAGCCCCGTGTTTAAAGCTTGGCTGTGGCAACATTGAGGGAGGCGGTCCTGTTTCCGGCTCGGCGGACTTGGGCAGCTTCCGGGGGACCAGGGCTCGCACACTGTTGAGGGAACAGTACGTGCAAAGGCTCAGGGGTGGGGAGTCGTATGGTACCCGGAATTTGGAGGGGGCAGACCCTGAAGGGCCCTGAACGCCAGGGAGGAGCAGTGTGACGGTGAGAGGGCTCTGGGGGGGCGTTTAGTGGGTGAAGCAGGGTCTCTGAGAGGTGGGGGCACAGACGAGGCCTGGGGGTGTCTGGGAAGGGAGACCTGCAGCACAAGGGGTTTGCTAGGAGGGGCCGGGGAACTGCTGTGCAGGCTCCGAGGTGTGAAGACACAGGAGTCTGGGAACTGCGCCCTGAGATGCCATCTGGGGGCTGGGCCTGACGGCGAGCCTTAAGGGAGGAGGCCGGGCCTGGCAGCCCGTGTGCGGGTGTGCTGAGGGCTCGGGGAGAAGTTTGGGCAGGTCGCCCCTGAGAGGTAGAGGCCAGGAAGCTTGGGGGCCCCTGAGTACTGGATGACTCACCTGAGACCCAGGGCGCCATGTCTAGGAAAACTCAGCAAGTGCACAAATCGTTCCCCCATTCCCCCCGTGCCACCTCCACCCCGGCACAGTTGTGTGTGCGACCCAGGAGGGTCTGCGTGCTCTGCCCCTCCCCAGTGGCCCCCTTCCCCCTTTCAGCTTCGGAATCAAAAGGAAGAAGCCTCCCAGAGCAGGGGCCAGGAGCCCCAGGGGCCCTCCAGCAGCAAACACCGAAGGTAGGGGAGAGGTGCCTGGAGGGTAGGTGGGCTGGAGGCTCCCCAGGGCTTGGACCCCAACGCCCTTCCCTTCCCACCAGGAGCTCTGTATGTCGTCTGAGCAGCCGTGAGAAGATCTCCCTCCAGGACCTGTCCAAGGAGCGCCGGCCTGGTGGGGCAGGGGGGCCCCCAATCCGGGACGAGGATGAGGGAGAAGAAGCCCCTTCAGGTGAGGGGCTGGGGGTCTGGGGTCCTGAATCTGGAGAGGAGGGGTCTGAGGGAGGAAGGGCTGGTGCTCAGAGACAGCTGGCTGATTCTTGTGACCTCTCCCGCTTCCTACACTGTAGAGCCACCCCCTGCAGAATCCAGAACCCTCAACGGGGTCTCCTCCCCGCCACCTTCTAGCCCTAGGAGCCCCATGGTGAGTCTGGGTTCCCGGAGGCCGTGCTGGCCTGGGAGGTTGGGGTGGGGGGGGCGTAGCCGTAAAGCCTGTGAACCTCTTGTCAGGGCAGGTGGGGGTGAAGACTACAGTTCCCAGAATCCTCTGGGACAACTGACTGCCTTTTCCTGACTGTGCCTGTCCTCCCCACCCCCCAGTTATAGTTTGTGATGGTCGTTTTGGGGGTAACACTTGAAGTTCTTGAGAAGTAGGACCCTCTCCCTGTAACTGAGACCCTTCCCTTCTCCAGACCCCCGACGAGGCCCCCTTCTCCACGCGCTTTGGCCTCCAGAAGACAGGGAGCTCTGGGGCCCTAGGTCCTGCGGAGAGGCGGGGCGCCGAGGGTGCCTCGGGGGCTGGGCTGCAGCGCTCCGCCTCCTCCTCCCGGCTGGAAGGGACCTCCACTCAGGTGAGCAGGCTGAGGGGCAGGGGACCAGACCCTGCCTAGTCAAGGAGAATAGCCCCCTCCTCTCCTCTCCCCGCAGGCCAGGGAGCCCCGTCTTGCCAGAATTACCCCCACCCCCTCCTGGAAGGTGCCAGAGTCCTCTGCCCCGTGAGTCTGACATCCCGGGTCCCGCCGGGAGTGGGGCAGGTCTGGGCCCCTGTCTTGTCAGCCTTTGCTCTCTGGGGTCTGGTCCCTGCCTCCCACTCTTGGCCTCAGTTTCCCTTTTGGTGCATCAAGTAAAAGCTCACAGTAAAACTCCAAGGCCACTGTGATCCGGCCTCCGGCGGCCCCCACCCCCCTTCCACCCCTCCGCCCTCCTTTCTGACGCGGGCTCGCTCCTGCCCAGACCCTTCACTGTGGCTCCCCACTCACCCCCACAGGGCTTCCTTCCTCCCTCTCTCGGGTTTGTTTGAATGTCAGCTTCTCAGGGAGGCCCACCAGCCCCACTGCACTCGCTGCCCCAGCATCCGGACACGCAACCTCCCGTCTGCCGTCCTTGCTCTGTCTTTTTTTCTCCAGAGTACTTTATCCTCCTGACGTATCATGTGGTGTCCTGATCTTTCTGTGGTCATCCTTTCTTTTGCTTGCATCTTTTCTGCTCAGATTTGACTCATGGGGCAGAGATTACTTGTTTCTTTTTCTTTTGCCCCTTGTATGTCTGGTGCCTGCCGCGTAACGCGAGCTTGAGTGATATTTGCTGATTGAATGAATTCACACAGGTCTGAGACCTCCAGGCCTCCTCCCTTGGATAACTCCACCCCTCCCTCCAGGATTGCGGAGCCTGACTCCCCAGTGAAGCCAAATGTCCCCGTAGCTTCTGCAGCGCCCCCCGCGGACTCCCGGGACCGCCGGAGGTGAGGTGAAGAGGCCTGGGGGCAGGAAGCAGCTGTCTCCCCAGCTGGGAGACAACTGCATTAGCCAGGAATCCCAGGGTTGGCGTTGAGGTCCTCTGGCCGAACTTGACTCCCCCTGAGAGTGTCAACCACGGCACGGGACAGGGTCCGAAGGAACTCTCTCTGAGGTCGGGGCCCTTCACTCAGGTCCTACCAGATGCCTGTGCGGGATGAGGAGTCTGAATCTCAGCGGAAAGCTCGCTCTCGCCTCATGCGCCAGTCTCGGAGGTCCACACAGGTGTGGGCTGGGGGCCCGGACCCCTGGGTCTGAGGGAGGAGGGGCCGGGGGCCCGGACCCCTGGGTCTGAGGGAGGAGGGGCCGGGGGCCCGGACCCCTGGGTCTGAGGGAGGAGGGGCTGGGGGCCCGGATCCTGGGTCTGAGGGAGGAGGGGCCAGGGGCCTGGACCCCTAAGTCTGAGGGAGGAGGGCCTGGGGGCCCGGACTCTGTCCTGAAGGGGCTGGGCCTTGAGTCCTGGACCCCCTGACTGCCCCTTCTCCGTGCCAGGGTGTGACTCTGACAGACCTTAAAGAAGCAGAGAAGGCTGCAGGAAAGTCCCCAGAGCCAGAGAAGTCGTGCCTGCAAAGCCTGGTGAGAGGGTTCAGGTGCCCGGGCAGGGGGTGGTACAAGATGCCCTCGTCCTCTGACCTCCGTACCCCTCTCCCGCAGGACCCTTCCCAGCGACCCCGAGTCCCTGGGGTCGAGAACTCTGATGGCCCTGCCCAGAGAGGTGAGGTCTGGTCTCTGGGAGGTGGTCGTCCTGGGCCCACCGGCTCCCTCCTGCTACAGTCGTACTGTTTTCCTGGGGGTTGGGCCCAGAGACCCTGACCCTGCAGAGGGGACCCGTCCACAGATCACTGGGCTGACTCCTGCCCCTCCCCCAGCAGAGGCGCCCGACGGCCAAGGGCAAGGACCACAGGCCTCCAAGGAGCACCGCAGAGTCCGCGGGGAGCGGCGGGGACCTGCGGAGGTGCGGGGTGGGGCCCAGGCGGGGCGAGCTGGGGCTGCGGGCCGGCCTTGGAGGTGGGCTGGGGGCGGGGCCAAGCTAACCCCCGCCTCCACCCACAGGGGGAGGAGGCGGAGCCGGCGCGTGCAGACCGCAGCCCAGGATCCTCCAGGTACAGGGTGGGCAGGAGGGGTTTGGGCTGTGTGTGGGGCCGCGGGCGCGCCCCGTGACGCCCTCCTTGCTCTCACCCCAGCACTCCCGAGGGCGGCCCCTCTTCCCGCAGGCAGCGGGACCTCAACCCAGAACCAGAGCCAGAGTCAGAAGAGCCTGATGGAGGCTTCAGGAAGGTTCGCGATCCCACCCCACGATCGTGCCATTAACCCGCACTTGCTGGCTTTTATACACCTGCCCTCCTGCCCCCTACTTAGTGGCTCTGCCTGACCGATCCGGGCATCCTGCTCTTTTCCGGCCCCACCTGAGCCACAGTCACCCCCCTTCCCCGCAAACATGCGGCATCTCAGCCGGCAAGCCTGACCCCCGTGTCCCTCCTCCTGGGGCCGCCAGCTGTATGCAGAGCTGCGCAGTGAGAACGAACGACTTCGCGAGGCCCTGACCGAGACCACACTGCAGCTGGCGCAGCTCAAGGTGGAGCTGGAGCGTGCCACGCAGGTGAGGACGCCGCGGCCCTGGGGGTGGTGGGCGTTGGCCGGCGTGTCCCTGGGAGGTAGGGCCAGAGCGTCGAGGGGGGGGCCCGAGTGGCGGGGGTACTAGGACCCTTGGGAGGAGGAGCGTGGGCAGTGAGGGGCGAACGAGGGGCAGGGCTAAGATCTCGGAGGCGGAGCCTGGCCCAAGAGGGGCTGGGCTTGTGGTCCTGAGCAGTGGTTGGGGAGGCCTGGGCCTGCCAGGAGTCTGCCTTTCCCCCTCTCACTGCTGGTTTCCCCCTTCTGGCCATTGCGGGTTGGAGGCTTCTCTGACCCCTGCTCTTCTTGTGTCCTCACCAGAGACAGGAGCGATTTGCAGAGAGGCCCGCCCTTCTGGAGCTGGAGAGATTCGTGAGTAGGGGTGGCTGGAGTGGGGCCAGCTGTGTGCCCAGCCTTACAAGCTCGGGCGGGTCTGGATGAAGAGGGCCACACTGACCTTCTAACTGGCCCCTCTGCCCAACCGCCACCTCTCTCAGCCATACTTGACCTCCGGCCCTCCCCGACCCCCAGTCCCTCGTCCTCACCTTCCCCTGTCTATTCCAGGAGCGCAGGGCCCTGGAGCGGAAGGCAGCGGAGCTGGAGGAGGAGCTGAAGGTGCGTGTTACTGGGGAGCTGAGGGCAGAGGGCGAGGGCGGGCAGGGGGTGCAGCCTGCCCGGGGCCACCTGGCTGACGCGTCCCACCTCGCAGGCCCTGTCCGACCTCCGGGCTGACAACCAGCGACTCAAGGATGAGAACGCAGCCCTGATTCGCGTCATCAGCAAACTCTCCAAGTGACTCTGGAAGAGGCCCTTCCCCCGCACCCATATTTATACAGCTGCTTCTGCCACATGCACCCCTTCCTTTGCGTGAACACGAGTGACAGGGCTCCCGGGGAGTCTCTGAGAAGCCATAACCTCCCTTCGGGACCTCCAGACTGGGAGGGGAGTACAGAGTCCCCAGGAGCCAAGGGGGGCCATCCGAGGCCAGGATGGAGGCGGAGGCCGAGCCAGGTAGGGGGACGTCGCTGAGGGGGGACTGGGGCTGGAGGCGGGACCAGGAAGGAACCGAGGACCAAGAAGCGCCAGGACCAGAGTGGCCGCCGAGAGGTCCCCCCTCACGTGTGATGCCACCCTCATCACCCCTCCCACTCCTGAACAGGGATCCGAGAATGTGCCAATAGCCCCTCCGGCCTCGGCCAGGTGGGCCTGTATATAGGGTCCGTGTGCAATAGGGAGGGCTGTCTTCTATTTTTTGCTGCCCCCTCGTGGCCCACTGTCTGGGGCAGGGGGAGAAGGTATTTTCGAGATAAAGCACAGGCACCACAAATAAAAGTCGTGAAGTTGCCACTCAGTGGCTGCGTCCTTGGCTGGAGGTGGGGCACTGCTTCCCGCTTCCGTGCTGGGGCTGTGCCTACGCGTCTCGGGGTGGGACGGGGCTTCCGGAAGAGCGGCCAGTTGGAGCAGAGGTCCCAATCCAGGGCCCACGTGGTCACAAGTTGGCTTGGTACAGAGCAGCACGGGTCAGCCGGGCAAGGGGTAGGGGCTGTGAATGTTGGGTTGGGAGCTTGGGTCTGGCCATCGCTGCTTTCGAAACAAATTTGAGTCAGTTGCCAACATTTAAAACTTGGGGTAGTTCACATATAAAAGTCCGGGGTTTTGACTTTTTTGAGTAAACAGGACTCTGACAGTGCGAGCTGTTCAGTCCTGCACGGCAGCGGCTGGCTGGAGCCAAGTAGGAGCTATCCTCCAAGTTGGGGCATTCATTCATTCACTCGCCCATTCATGGTCCTGTTCTA
Source organism: Physeter macrocephalus (assembly GCF_002837175.3). Lineage (NCBI taxonomy): Eukaryota > Metazoa > Chordata > Mammalia > Artiodactyla > Physeteridae > Physeter > Physeter macrocephalus. The sequence continues at coordinate 43,131 of NW_021145374.1, read as the reverse complement.
CTTGCCTGGCCCTGTCCTGCGTGTTGGTGGTACAGTAGTGCATGAGACAGGTAAGATCCGATACATTTTAGGAGGAGAGGCATGAGGCACCCAGTGACAAATGTGTTGCCAGCGGTAGTGCTGCAGGGAGAAAGCGGAGGGGGCGGCAGGGCTTAGGTCGGCTGGTGTGCGCGTGTGCAGGAGTGCGTGCCTGGCGGAACACTCTGATTGGCCCAGAGGGGGCGTGGCAGACCACGGGGGTCCGGGATTGGTCCAAAACTGGGGCCAGTCTGATTGCAACACCGAATGTCAGGCTGTGACATTTTGTACAGGGTGGTCAGAATAGGCCTTACTGGAAAGCTGGCACTGGCAGATACTTGAAGGCGTCTGGGAACGAGCCATGTGGGTATTTGAGGAAAGAGTCTTCTGGATGAGAACAGCGTGGGCAAAGGGATAAAAATGTGCCTGAAATGTAGGAAAGTCGCAGGGCATGAGGTTGGAGAAGTAAGGGCTGGCCTTGTGGGAGTGTGGCCCTGGTAAGGACTTTTTTGGGGGGCCGTGCTGCGTGGCTTGTGGGATCTAAGCTTCCCGACCAGGGATTGAATTTGTGCCCCCTGCAGTGGAACCGCAGAGTCCTGACCACTGGACCTCCAGGGAAGTCCCGGGGGAAAACTTGTTTTCGGGAACTGCTTGCCTCCGTGGTTCTTTGGTTAGAAACAGGGGCTGGGGCACCAGGCAAGAGGCTGAAAGACGATCAGACACCTGCTAGGGCTGAGAGTATTCCGGGTGAAACGAACAGCATGAACTGAGGCGTGGAGACAGGAAGAGGGGAGCTGAGCACTGTGCTCAAGAAGCTTGTAAGCTTGGCCGGCGACAGGCCCTCAGCTGCCGAGCCGGAGCTTGGATTTTATCTGGTGGGACATGGGGAGCCCGGGGAGGTGCGTGAGCAGGGGAGAGGGTGGGGTTGAGGTGGGAAGGAATCTTGAAGAGATGATGTGTCTGGTTCCAGAAGGAAGCCGAGGCGTGAGGGCGGCAAACAGGGGCCGAGGATCAGCTCCTGCCTGCCTAGGGCTGTGCCTCTGGTCCCTTCCCATCTGATTCTGGAGGGCGCCATCTGGTGGCTCGGATAGAAGCTGAGCTCCGGGGGAGAGGCCGGCAGGAATTGGTTGGGGTGGGGAGGGGAGCTTGTCACGGGGCATTCTGGGGAAGCAGAAGCGTCCACGCTGAACCAGGTTGGGATCCAGAGAAAACCAGTCCCAAACCAGCCCCAAACCCAGATGACGGGAAAAAGTTGCTGGCTGGCCAGAGGGAAAAGGAGCTGTTGCTGAGGAGGTAGGAAGCTTCCTGTTAGGCTGTCGTCTCACAGGATGAAGAGTGGCCAGGAAGCCTGTGACACATTCAGGAGGCAGCCACTTCTCCGTAGCTGGACCCCTGGCTGGAGGTGGGGAACAAGGTGTACAAGTGGATGCTGGGAGACTAACCTAGGGGATGAGGGCAGGCTTTTCCAAAGAGGGTATTTGAGCTGGGTCAGGACAGCTGAATAGGAGTTCAACGGGCAGAGAATCATTCCAGCCAGCAGAAACCAGCAATTGTTAAAACCCCAGTGGTTGAAGGGGTTTGGGGAGTGTGTGGAGAAGGGCAGGACCCGAATGCATTGGGGATGAGGAGGTGAGAGACGAGGTTGGAGATGTAGGGACCAAACCACTCAGGGCCTCGAATGCCAGGCTGTGGGGCTAAGACGGCGACGGGGAGCCAGAAAAGGATTTTGAGCAAGGGGTGGACTGGGTCATTGGGTGTTCAGAAGATCCATCCCTCTGGAGTGAACTAGAGGACAGACTGGAGGCTGGGAGGTCGGGAGGAAGCCTGAGTTGGGAGGATTCAGAGAAATAAACCAAAGAGAGTGGGGACATCTGCTAGATTCCTTTCCTGTGAGGCTGTTGCTGGGGTGAGGGGCAGGTTCCTGGCCCCTGGTACCCGGGTAGAGAAGGGACAGCAGTTGACACCGCCTGCTAAGAGGAGGCTGTTTATAGACTGGGTAGCATTATCACAATACACAGGGCTCCCGAGCGCAAGGACTTGTCCTAAATTGTCTCAGTGCCCGTTCTCAGCCAATCCGAGAGCACTTCTCAGGAGACTCCATTAAGGACGGGCCGATTTATCTAACCGGACGGGGTAAGACCAAGGCTGGAACAGGTCGGCGATCCCTGGAGGGATCTACTTCCGTTGGTGGGAGCAGTCTGCAGAGTCCGTTCTCCCGCGCGGCTGCGGCCTGGAAGCTTAGCGGAGGGGCGGGGAAGGATCAAATGACTTCCGTTTCCACCTCGTCTTCCATCCTCTTCTTTTGCTTCTTCATTACCGCCTCCAGCTCTGACACTTTCTCTTTGTCCTGGAGCGGGGGTGGAAAATCAGGACCTTGGAGGCGGAGCCCTCAGCGCCCTCCCCAGTCAGGGCTCGGGGACGAGCGCCCGCCTCACCTCCAGCAGCGAGCGCTGCACTGTGATCTGGCTGTACACGCGCGCCCCCTCCTCGGGGCTCAGCGCCCGAAACTTCTCTTTCTGCAGCGAGAATAGCTGCGCGCCGCTCAGTGCGCCTAGCGCGGCCACGGTCCTGAGCAGGGGCATCCAGGGCACAGTCAGGCCTGTTAGCCAGTCACGGCTCAAGCCTCCTCAGCCCCACCAACCACTTTACGCCCGCTTAGCCCTTTGTCCAATCTGAGCAGCATTCTAGCTCTCAAGCCGGGGGGCGGCCGCTGCTGATGGCTCCCGAATCCCCATCCACCAATCATAGCGCGCCGTGGCGGGGAGGGGGGGGCGGGGAGGGCCTGCCTTCCAAGGGAGGCGGGGCTTCCCTGGAGACTCCAATCGGAGCCAGGAAAAACATGCCAATCACAGCCCGACAGTCACAGTTGCTATCACAGACCCCCGTTTTGGACCAATCCCGGTCTCCCGTGGTCTGCCATGCCCCTTCTGGGCCAATCGGAGCGCTCCGCCTCTAGCGCCGGTATCTCAGGGTCCCCTAGCCGGCACCTGCCACACTCACCCTGAACTAAAGCCCTTGCCCTGCAGCCAGGCGCGGACCTCCGAAGCGCTGGAGCGCGGGCTGAGCTGCGGCTCCGGGGCGCGGGGCCCCGGGGCTGCGCGGCTGGGGCCCGTGAGGCCCTGGGCCAGGCGTGCCTGCAGCTCCTCGTTGATACTGAGCATCTGGGAGAATTTCTCTGCAGGCGGGAAACCGGGAGGGAGGGCGGACTCAGGGCGAAGGGCCCTGGGCTCAGAGGGTCGGGGACCTCCAGCGTCCTCGTGATGGGTCGGGAGTCCGTTTACTCTTTCTGAGTCTCGGTTTCTCTGCCTGGAAAGCGAGGACAAGGACCGCTCCCTCGAAGGGGTGCCCCCACCACTCACCCTTCTTGCCGGAGTCCAAGTTGTTGAGGCTCTCGCAGCTGTCCCTGGGAGACCGAGACGGAGCCGGAGCCTGGGTCCGCGCTGGTCGGGGACCGGGAGCGGGAACCAGGGTCGGCGCTGGTGCGGGAGGGGGCGGGGGGGGAGGAGCCGGGGGGGGGGGGGGGGGGGGGGGGGGGGGGGGGGGGGGGGGGGGGGGGGGGGGGGGGGGGGGGGGGGGGGGGGGGGGGGGGGGGGGGGGGGGGGGGGGGGGGGGGGGGGGGGGGGGGGGGGGGGGGGGGTGGGGGGGGGCGGGGGGGGGGGGGGGGGGGGGCGGGGGGCGGGGGGGGGGGGGGGGGGGGAGCCGGAGCCACGGCCGACACTGGTGGAGGCCGGGGAGCCGGAGCCACGGCCGGCGCTGGTGGTGGAGGGGGAGCCGGAGCCACGGCCGGCGCCGGTGGGGGAGGGGGAGCCGGAGCCGGGGCCGACATTGGTGGTGGAGGGGGAAAGGGAGTGCTGTTCTCCTAGAGGGGAAAAAGGAGAGCACCTGGATCAGAAAGACGACTGAGTCCCAGTCAGTCCCCTTGGCCTGGAGGTAAATTTCCGAATCCTCAGCCACTTCCTCTGCCAGTGACTTTGACCCCTTATCCCCCACGCCTCTTGTTCCCAGGACCCCAGCCGCTCTTCCCTCAAGACCCAGGAGTCTGCCCTGGCTCACCAGGCTGCGGCCCCCCCGCGGCCCCGGGTGGGGTGTCAGGATATTATAGGGTACATATCCCTCCTGCCCCCTCTGGTCCCGAACCTTCCACCACTTGCGCTGGTCATCCAGGACCTGGAAGAGGTACAGGGGAGGGTTCAGAGGCTGTGTCTGTAGCTAGGGCTGGGTGGACTCCAACCCCCCCCAGCCCCCCACCCCATCCCCCACTCCTCTGACCTCCAGTATGTCCCACTGCTTGACGGGCAGCTCGCTGCTATTGCGCGCCTGGAAGTCATAATTACATAGGACCCACTTTCCCGCCGGCTCCAGCCCCTGGGGCCCAGCTTCTGGTTCCTGGTCTTGGTGACTGAGGAGAAGGGGAAGGGTTGTGGGGTAAGGAGGCAGCCAGCTCCACTGCTCTGGACTGTAGGGTGTTGGTGTGAGCTGGGGTTAAAGCCAAGCAGGGGTCGAGGCAGGGGAGGCAGGTTAATATTGTTAACAGAGGTTTGAAATTGGAATACCGGTTTGAATATATTGTGTTCCTTATGTGCCTGGCACCATGCAGTAAGCACATGATATCAGTACTAGCATCAGCTCCATTTTATAGATGAGAACATTCAGGCTCAGAGAAATAAAATGACTCTCCCCAGATTACACAGCTAGAGACAGCTGCTATTTATTGAGCATCTACTGTGTACTTGACTCATGCATAATGATAACTCATAAGCATAATAAAAACAATAGTTAACACTTATATAGCACTTATTACATGCCAGACACTGTTCAAAGTCTGCTACATATATTAGCTGATTTGGTGCTAGAGACAACACTTGGTAGAACCATGAGTTTGGACCGCCTAGTTCCTTCCTCCCTCCAGAGACCCAATTATTATCTCCATTTTACAGGAAAGGAACAGTGATATAAAGTGACACGGTGATGTAAAGGTCACAGGGCAAGAAAGAGGTGTAGTCAGACTGGGACCCGGGCAGGCTGGCCCCAGAGCTCATGTCCTGAGTAATTCCATTCTACTTGCACGCAGCTGGATGTGAACCTGAGTGCTCCCATGACCCTGAGCTCCTAACTGCTAGCCTGTACAACCTCACACACTTCTCCCTCTTTCAGGGAGAGATTATTATTATTTCCATTCCCCTCCTGCCCCCCGCGAAGAACTTGAAGCGCAAAAAAAAAGGTGAGTTAAAAGCTGTGGGTGTCAAGCTCAAGATTCAGAAGCACACCGAGAGGGGGTCCGCTAGACCAGGCAGCTGGGGGGAGGGGGCCCAGTAAAAGGCACCTCAGCCCGGATCAGGCCTACCTGTGCAAGGGAGAGGGGAGTCTTCAGGGCCGAGGCACCCCCTGTGTGGGGCCATCGGCAGCTCCCAGGGCAGCTCCCAGCACGCCGCCGTCTCTGCCGAGACTCTCTGCCCGAGCCCTCACCCAGACCCCCTTTTGCTCCTCCAGACCTGCTGCTTTGTTGTCTTCTCATCCCACGCAACTTCCCTCCCATCTGCCCCCCGATTTGCCCACGGAGTCCTAGCTCCTCTAGGCCCTTCTTCCCCCGAGACCCAAGAGTCTGCACCGCCATTGCTTGTTGGAACTATGAACTTGCACCCCCAGTTCTTTCCTCCTCCAGAGACCTAGGAGTCCAGATCTCAAGCTTTAATTTCCTCGACCTTTTAATGCTTAAAAGGTCCCAGTGTGACACCCAGCAGGGACTGAGACAATTGCTCTAGAGCCTTGGGAAAGCAAGGGTCCAGCCTCCCAGCCTTTACCTCGCTCAGGAGCTCAGAGATACTACCACTTCCTAACTTCCCCAGAAACTTGCCCCTTAAGTCCCATGCCTACTTCCCTGGGTCTCCAAGGTCCCAAGCACCAGACTTGAGCTCTTCTTCAAAACCCAATATCTAATTCCCCAGCCTCTTCTCTCCAACACCCAGGACTCTGTCCATATAGGGACCCAGGCAGGGAGCCTCCCAGGCCCTGGGAAACCAAACTGCCTTCTTCCAGACCTTCTGGGATCTAGGGGTCCCTCTCAGACTTTACCCACTCCCAGCACCCTCCTCCCTTAGACCCTGGAATCTGGGCCTCCAGTTCCCTCCTCCCTCGAACCCAGAAGTCTGGGCCCCACTCCCTCCCTCGTTGATCCTTCCCCCCTCTCCCAGCCCGGGCCCCTGCCTCATGGCCACCTCACCCACCTTCGAAGAGCCGGGAAGACAAAAGGAAAAAGAAAAAAGGGAAAGCGGAGTCAGCGCTGGGAGCCCCCAGGACGCACCCCTCCTGGACCCCACCTGACCCGACTCACCCACTGACACTCACCCATTGACAGCGACCTGAGGAACGCTTTGCTGCAGGAGATGAGAGCAGTAGATCAGGTGGGGCCCGGCCTGCGCCCCAGAATTCCCAGTCACGGCCCCCCTGTGTCACCGGGGGGAATTTAAGCCTTAGCCTCACCTGCCGGCGCCGCCGCTCGTGCTGTAGCTGTTTCTCTACTGGGTCCTCCCAGGCGCGGCCCTGTGGGTCCGTGGCTGTGGGCTCCCAGCCGCTGTAGAACTCAGGTCTGTATGGGGGTCCCTCCTCTGAGGGTAGCTCCATCCTGCAGCCAAGGAGGGGCAAGGGATCCTAAGGGATCCTGGTCTGACCTCCCTGTCAGTAACTTCATGAAGTTTTCCCCCTCCCCTTAAGCCTCATTCTATTCCAGCAATTCTAATCTTGCCCCCTTTTGCCAAGCCCTGCCCTTGCCTTTAAGCTGCATCCACGACATCAACTGTATTTGTAAATACCCTGATTCCATTCATGCTCCGCCCTGGCCTCTGAATCTCACCTCTGATTCCAAACCGTGTTTCTAGCTACACACATCCCGTCCCTTTCCCCTAAGCCCAGCATCTAGCTCTGCACGTACTCCCTTGAAGCTCTCAGCCTCCAAGCGCAAAGACTGCGCCCCCTTTCCAAAACCACAGACCAAACGTTTCCTAAGCCCGCCCCTTCGGCATAGCCTCACTCCATTCCTCTAAGTCCTGCCTTTTATTCCGGTTTGAGTTTTTGAGTCTTTTTTTCTTTTTTAATCATGCTACGAAAAACCTAACTACCTAACTTTAAGATTTATTTTTGCAACTTTTTTAAACAGAGAAAACAACACACTCTTTGGGGAAAGGTGAGTGACTGAGAGGACAGGTCCTGGGTACAAATTAATATCACAGAGCCTGGAGTTGATAGGCCTGCCTAGGAGACAACCACGGGCACTGCCACACCACCAAAGGGGGTAGCTGCTGTCTGAGGCTCAGCAGACAGTTTCATACGCCACGCAAAGCTGCTGGCCTTCCATCCAATCGGATCGTGGCATTTGACCTAGTCCCACCTGAACTTCAATTTCTTTGGCGACACCCTCTACCTAAGCCCCACAACTAACCAACCCTCCTAGCCCCATCTTTCCAACAGCCCCGCCACTTCCTCCCAACCCCACCCCTAAATCACCACGCCTCCTGCTTCCCAGCCCTGTCCCTCCAATCACCACGCTCCCAGACCCCGCCCCGCCCCTGGATCACCACGCCTCCTGCCTTCCAGGCCTGTCTCTCCAATCACCACGACCCCAGCCTCCCAGCCCCGCCCCTAAATTGCCGCTCCTCCAGCCTCCCAGCCCCGCCCCTTACCCCGGGCGGGTCCAGGAGTCCCCCAACGAGGTCCAGAGCGTGTTTTCAAGTTGGGTGACGTTGTCCCACAGCAGCGCCACAGCCTCGGAAGTCAGATGCGGCCGCCGCACGCAGCTCGCGAACTGGGGGCCGCCCGAGGTGTCCACAATCTGGCAGGGGCGCAAGAGTGGGCAAGCTATCAGACCTTCTTGAAGTGGAACCCTCCTGCTGCAGGCAGCCCTGAGGGCTGAGGCCGGGGGTGTCTCACCATTTGCAGAGGTCCGAACAGGAAGTGCAGCAATTCTGGGGAGGAGGGGTTGGCGATGTTGCTGCGCAGCCGGGCCTGTGGACCCGGGGAGGTGCTGGTATTAGTGCGCGGACAGGTCAGGTTTGTTATTCCCCTCGCCCCCTGACGCCCCGGGATGAACGCGTCCTCACCAGCAAGCTGAAGGCGTACTTGATTTTCTGAAGCACGTCAATGAACTCGGCCTCTGAGGGCGGCTTGGCCCGCAGCGTCAGGAGGCCCTCTGTGGGTAGAGAGGCAGGCGCGGTGATGGGACACAGGCAGACAGCGTCAGGCAGGGTCGAAGAGAGAGGCAGAGACCCAATGAGATCGCGATAGGGAGTCAAACTGGCAGGGGGTGCAAGGGGAGACCCAAGGGAGAGGGTGGATATTTGGGAGTGGCCAGAAAGGGGGTGTTTAGGATTGCCACTCTGTGGCGCCTCCTCACCCCCAGCCTCCCGGGGCCGGGTCCTGCGGCTGCGCTCTCGGTGCTCCAGCACTCGGGTCGCCTCGGCAGACTTCTGCAGCCTTGATACGAAGGTCTCCACGTCGTCGAACACGTGGTTCAGGATGTCCTGGGGGGCAGAGCAGGGGGATGCGTGGGACCCCTGAATCTCGGACCCTCATCCCCCCTGTCCAAGCCCTCTCAAACCAAGAGCGCTTAGGCACATTCAGGCCAGGCCACGCCCTCTGATGCTTGACCCTGCCCCCATTCTGTCCCCGCCGGCCACACCCCCAGAAGTCTGACCAAGTCCCCAGAACCAAGCCCCACCCCCTGACAGAAGATTCACACCTGCAGCCAGTCCCGCCCCGGCCCTAGCCCCGCCTCACTCACCACTTCCCGCTCCGCCTGCAGACTGGCCAGGTCTGGGCCGCAGGGGCCCAGGTCCCGAGAGGCCGGGTCAGCGCTGCTGCAGACCTCCGCCCGGCCCGGCCTCCGCACCTCTGCAGTCTCTGGGATGGGGTCCGCCTGGGGTCGCCCGCGGCCCGCGGCCGGCTCCACCGTGTTGATCGTGGCGCGGACCGTCGGGCGGTGCTGCAGGGGCGGGGTCTCGGCGGCGGGCGAGGGGTGGCACTGCAGCTCCTTTCGCGTGGCCCTGCGGGCGGAGAAGGGGAAACTGAGGCTGGGCACACCGAGGGGTCCGGGGAGGGGAGAAATTCGGGGCTTCAATCTGAAACACTGTGGCCCAAAGGGGTCAAACCTAGGCTCTCAGTGGTAGGGAGAAATCCGATATATGGGGCAGGGGAGAGCACCTCTCCGGAGGGAAACTGAGGCAGAGGGAGGAGAAACCGAGGGGAGGGGAGTACACTTGGTACAGGGTTTGTTTGACTCCACTTAAAACTTGTTCTGCTCTAGGCTAGTGGTATCCACCGATTTCTCGGATGGGGAAACTGAGGCCCAAAGAGGGGAGCCGGCCCCCCAGAGACCTCCCCATCGTCTCTTCTCCCCAGCTTCTAGCCAGGCCCCCTTACCTGAGCGCCGCCGCCCTGCGCTCCCCGCGGCCCGAGCGGTAGTTGTGCAGAGCCCCCTGGACGTCCTCGCGGATCAACTCCGCCTGTCAATCACGCCGTCAGGCCACGACCCCAACCCACCCACTGCCCGCCCAGGCGGCTCTCCGGATCGATTCCTCAGCTCGGCCCCAGACTACGTCCAGTCATAGCTCACGCACTGCGCCTACGCACGTCCACGCCCTGAACTCACACCCCGGCCCTTAAGCTGTCCCTGCCTTGGGCCACTCCCCCAACCACGGAGGCCCCGTCCAGATGGCACTTCGCCCCTAGACCACACTCACTCACTCCCATCCTAGTTCTGGCTGCTCCCCCAGACCCTCACTTCCATGTTCTGTCCACGTTCTGTCCGAGCTCTTTAGCTCTTAGCCTCCGTCTTCATTCTGCCTTCTCGTTCCTTCTCGACCCTACGTTCAATCTGTCCTCGAATCCCCCTCCCTCCCAGAATTCCTTTACAGGTCACGCCCCCTCCGCTGGCCCTGACCCGGCCTTTGCCGTACACCACGCCCCCCGGCATAGAGGCCCCGCCCCGTTGGAGGTCCGGCTCCGGACTCCGCCCAGTTTCAGCTCCGCCCCGGAATCCGCAGGGTCTCAGCCTGCGGCCCCGACCCCGGTTCGCTCACCCCCAGACGCAGGCCCTGGAAGAAGTGCACGTCGGGCTGCGTGCGCTCGGGCTCCTGGCACACGAGCAGCAGCAGTGAGCAGCTCTGGCCCGGCGGTATCACCGTGTCGCAACGCACGATGGCGCTCAGCGGGTATGACTCCAGCTCCTCCTGTGGGGTGGAGGGTGGGACAGCGGGTAAACTGAGACCCTGAGCCAAGGATACTCCTAAGTGGTGACAGCAGTGCCAGGCAGTGCCAGCACGTACAGGCACTGCGCACGGCAACCTCCACCCCAAGTTGAGGGGCCAGGGATAACACCCCTGTTTAATAGATGAGGCTAATGAGGCTCAAAGAGGGGGCGGGGTCCCTTGCCAAAGTTCCTAGAGGAAGGACGTGCAGGAATCAAGATTCACACTCAGATCCCTGACGTCCCTAGGGCTCTCCGTGCCTCGGTGGGCTCAGTGCAAGCTGCTCCTTCCACCCCTGTGCCCCTTGGCACCTTGGAGACTGGGTCCAGCAGCGTAACGTGTTTGGGAGACACGCGCAGCAGCATGTCCTGGGCCCAGACGCGTCCTTGGCTGTCCATGAGGGCCAGCTTCCGCGAGGCGTCCTCCACCGTGTGCACGCCATCCTCCTCACCCAGGTAGAAGGTCACCAGGTGCTGGAGAAAGCAGTGAGTCCCAGGGTGAAGCCAGGTGGGCTGAGAATCCCCTGGAATCAGCCTTCCAGCCTGCGACTAACCACACCTCCTCTGGGAAGCCTTCTCTGATCACCGGCTCCACCTCCTCCCAGTGCCTTCTGTGTGTCTTCCCTGGCTCTAGCTCTCCAGCTAGACCCCTGGAAGGCAGAGAATGGTCTGGATTATATCTAGTTCCTTCTAAGCAGCTCTACCTCCGTTAGAGCACCTGGCAATTTTGCTGGTACCTCTGGACCTTGTCTGACCCCTACTCATCCAGGATTGCATCTGATTTGTCCCTGTGGTCCAACTATCCAGCACAGGAGCTGGTCCAGAGGAAAAGTTGGCAGATTCAAGTGGAATTGAGGTCCTCCACTGAATACCCACATCTGAGGCAAGGCAGAAGTCCACTTTGCAGATGAGCAAACTGAGTTTCCCAAGTTCTTGCTGCTTGGGGGTCCAACTGCTTTCAACTCCCCTATCTCCTCAGGCCTGCCTTGCCTCCTGCAAGACTCCCCCTGGCAACACAGACCCCAGACTCACATTGACTGGATATTGGGAAACATCGGCCATAACCTCAGTGGAGTAACGCTTCCTCTGTTCTGTGGTGGGGGGAGAAGGAGAATGGCTGCAGGAGACCCAGCTCCCAGCCCCTTCCCACTCAGACTCAGGAGTCCAGACCCCCAGCCCCTCCTCCTTCAGAAAAGGAGTCCAGACCCCCAAACCCTTCCCCCATCAGATCCAGGAGTTCGGGTCCTCAGTTACCTCCTCTCTCAGACCTAGTTTCTCTTGGCCCGGGGCTTCCTTGCCCCTCAACTCACCATAGATAGACTTGGCACTCCGTTTGGGAGAAGCTTCTGGGCTAGTGAAGGAAAAGAGGAGTGAGAGGGACCATGGGAACTGGGGGCAGATCATGGGAGTTTGGAGTGCCCAGCAGAGCTTGTGAGGGCAGTGGGAGCCACGGAGGGTTTTGAGCAGGGGAGGGCAGGGCCAGAGCTGGACTTTAACGAGACAAGTATGGCAGTGGTACTGGGTCGTGGTGGCGAGTGTGGTCTCTACTGTCACACAGACCTGGGTTCGAATCCCCTGTCAGCTACTGCTTTGTCATAAGACCCCGGGTGGGAGACAATCTCTCCTGCTTCAGTTTCCCTTTCCATAAGACAGGGGTTAGTTACCCTATAGTGTCCGTCTGGTAGGTCTGTTGGGCGAATTCAATGAGATGATGCAGTTGGAATGTTGTGCAGCCTTAGTAACTGTTATCATTATTAAGATGATGCAAAGGGCTTAACACACAATAGTTGCTCAATAAACGGGATTTTTTTTTTTTTTTTTTTTTTTTTTGTGGCTGCGCTGTGCTGCGTGGCTTGCAGGATCTCAGTTCCCCGACCAGGGATTGAACCTGAGCCACGGCACTGAAAGCACCAAATCCTAACCACTAGACCACCAGGGAACTCCCAATAAATGGGATATTTTACAATAGCATTAGTATTGGGAGTAGATGGAAAGTTATCTTCTTCCTCTCCTACCCCCATGGGCCAGGTTCTTTTCAGCCAAATCCTTCTCTGTCTCTTGCCCTCGACCTCCTCTTCAAGGTCACTTTCTCTGAGAAGAATTCCGAGTCCCCATTTCCACAGAAATAACAGAAGCTCAGAGCTTGGTTGGGGTCGGAGATGAGAGATGAAGGATGAGAAATTCTTTTTTTTTTTTTTTTTTTTGCGGTACGCGGGCCTCTCACTGCTGTGGCCTCTCCCGTTGCGGAGCACAGGCTCCGGACGCGCAGGCCCAGCGGCCATGGCTCACGGGCCCAGCCGCTCCGTGGCATGTGGGATCCTCCCGGACCGGGGCACGAACCCGTGTCCCCTGCATCGGCAGGCAGACTCTCAACCACTGCGCCACCAGGGAAGCCCGAGAAATTCTTTTAGTCAAACCTCTGCTCCTCATCCTGCTCTTGTCAGTCAAATCTCCCCACAATTTGATTACCTCTGGGCTGGAGAACTCATTCCCTTCCATCTCCCATGCAGCTATTCCCATGCTTCTCTCTTTATCCTTCTCCCTGCTCACTCCAGGAGACTTGACCCTTCATTATAAACAGCCCTGAGTTTTTAGCAAAGGGTCAATATTTAATAATAAGATATAACAACTGGGAATTCCCTAGCAGTCCAGCGGTTAGGACTCGGTGCTTTCAGTGCCGTGGGCCCGGGTTCCATCCCTGGTTGGGGAACTAAGATCCCATATGCCACGCAGCGCAGCCGAAAAAAGAAAAAGAAAAGGTAACAACGACAGCCTAGCAGTTCTCATGAGTTGAACACCTGCTGTGGTCAGATGCTCTGCCAGGTCCTGTATGTGCATTAGCCTATCAAGCTCTCAAAATTGTCCCTGTTTCATGGAGGAGGGACTGAGGCTTGAAGAGGTGATGTCCTTTGGCCAGGGCCACACCACTGCTGAAAGTTAGAGCCTGGATTTGAACCCAGGTCTGTCTGCTTGGCAGCAGGAGGGAGGCAGCTCAGGTGGTCTTCAGAGTGTCCAGGCCTGGGCTGCTGTAAATGCCACCTGCGGGTGTGGGGGAAGGGTGGGGCGGCCGGGGGACCTGGTGGACAGGGGTACTTACCCAGCGGTTGTGCTCATGGTGCCGAGAATGGGCAGCTCCTGCCACCTGGAGCCCTGGGAGCCAGCAAAGAGGTGAGGCCTGACCTGATCGCAGGACCTGTGATTCCTGCCCCAGCACCTCCCCGCTCAGACCAGGAATCCGGGCCCCCAGCCCCTCCTCCCTCAGACCCAGATGTCTAGGCCCTCAGGCCCTTGTTCCTCAGACCAGGAATCTAGACCTGAAGGCCCTCCTCCCTCAGACCAGGAATCCAGGCCCCCAGCCCCTCCCCGCTCAGACCCAGGGGTCCGGGCCCCCAGCCCCTCCTCCCTCAGACCCAGGGGTCCGGACCCCCAGCCCCTCCTCCCTCAGACCCAGGGGTCCAGGCCCCCAGCCCCTCCTCCCTCAGACCCAGGAGTCCGGGCCCCCAGCCTTCCACCAGCTCCCTTCTGCTACCCCACCAGCTCAGGGCCGGCGGACACAGGCCCAAGTCCTAGCAGAGACCCTGGGACCCTCCCTGCTCAGCCCCAAGAGTCCAGGCCCCCGGCCCCTCCCCCCTCAGACCCAGGGATCCAGGCCCCCGGCCCCTCCCCCCTCAGACCCAGGAGTCCAGACCCCCGGCCCCTCCTCCCTCAGACCCAGGGGTCCAGGCCCCCAGCCCCTCCTCCCTCAGACCCAGGAGTCCGGGCCCCCAGCCCCTCCCGCCTCAGACCCAGGGGTCTGGGCCCCCAGCCCCTCCCCCCTCAGACCCAGGGGTCCGGGCCCCCAGCCCCTTCTCCTTCACACCTAGTACACTGCCCCACCCCCAATTCCTCAGGGCTCCATACATTCAGCTCCCTAATCTATGTGTACTCCATTTTCCTTCCTCTACCCAGGGATCCTGTCTCCCTGTCTTCTAGCCTTTTACCTTCTCAGGGGCCCAGGAGTCCAGAACTCAGAGCTCCTTGTCCCTTGGAACTAAAGGGTTTTGACACCAAGTCTCCTCAGAGAACCATTCATCCAATTCTTCAGCCCCTACGACCCCATAAGTCTTCCCTTGGGTGTTATGGTCCGATCTCCAGCCACTAGCTCTTCAGGAATAGACTTTAGTTCCCCCAGCCTTTCCTGTGTCTGGACCCGGGAGTCTGGGCCCCCTGCTCCCCTCCCCCAGACCCAGGAGTCCCCACCTCCAGCCCCTCCTCGCTAGGACCCAGCTCTCTTCCCTGGGCCCCCTCCTCACCTGCTGCTCAAGCTCTGTCAGACTGGAGGCTCTGAGCTCTTCTGTCCCTTCCAGACAGGGGCCTCTCCTTCCTGCTCACTCCCAGGGCCCTCCCTCCTCCGCATACCTGAGCGCTCACCTGGTACAGCCTGCTGGAGTGGCCCCTGGGCGGGGCTGGCTGACAGACCCAGGGCGCCGGCTGGGATGTCCTCAGGGGAGCCAGAACGTTTATTGTCTCCATCACAGCCGGAGAACAAGAACTACAGTAAGTCTATGTCACACTCCTTCTCGCTCAGAAATACCCCCTTCGAATTCTCCTGGTGTCTCTGCGAAGTTGATTGCTGCTTGTTCATGGTCAACGTGGAAGGGTGGGCTTTGAACCCGGAGCCACCTTGTCATCTCCAGGCCGGGTGTCCATCCCTGCTCTGTGCGCACCTCCTGTCTGGGGTTCCTATCTCCACCGGTGCCCTCGGCCCCCAGCCCTCCCCTTCCCTCCTCCTTTGGAAACGTCCCTCAGTAATTCCCGATAACGATGACAGCTAAGACTCAATGCCCAGCACTGCTCCAAGGGCATCACAAAAATGAACAGGCTCCTCAGGCATAAAAATCTCCTTTCGAGAACTTCCCCTGTGCCATGGTCCTCGCTAACCGAGTTATACACACCGCTTCTTCCCCGAACCCAGAGAAGTGAGTGTTGGGGTGTCTCCATTTTGCAGATGAGGAAACTGAGGCTCACAAGGGCTCAGAGACTTGCTCAGAGTTATACATACAGTGAGTGGTCTCCCTGCTGTCTTCCTCCCCAGTCCGGTCTCAATGCATGGACCCCATAGAAACCTAAATCAGCTTACATCACTCCGCTCTCAAAAGCCTTCGGCGGCTCCTCCTTTCTCTGGATAAAAGAGAAGACCTTCTACGAGGCCTTAAGTGATGGTACCCTACCTCATCTCTTTCTTTGTTCCTTGAGTACCCAGATGCCATTCTGCCTCAGGGCCTTTGCACTTGCTGTACCCTTTGCCTGGAAAGCTCTTCTCATATCGTCAGATGAGAAGAGGTTTGCTACCTCATCTTCCTCAGGTCTTTGCTTGAATGGCAACACCTCAGGGAGGCCTGGCTGGCAACCTCGTTTAACACGGCAGCACCTCTGACCCTTCCCTCCTTTAGAGTCTCTTCCCCCTCCCCCAACATTTAGTTTATCTCCAGATCATTTATCACCCTGTAACACACTATATTACCTGTTTATTTTGTCTATTTTATGTCCTGCCCATTAGAATGTAAGGCTTCATGACGACAAAGACTATTGTATGTTCAGTCCCCCAGTGTATCTGCAGCATATAGAATAGGGTCTTGCATGTAGTAAGTGCTAGAGTGACATTTGTTGAATTACTGAGTTTTTGCGTTTGGTGCACTCAAGTGCATTATTGCTTCACTGAACACATGTTGACCCCACAGTCTATACTAAGAGAGGCTGGAAACCAGAGAAGGCATATCCTTGTCCTGGATTGATGGGGAAGAAAGAACAGACAGAAAGAGAGATAATCATATTGTGTGGTGTGATGGTAAAGAGCCCAGGTGGGCATGGGTTCGAGTCCTGGCTTTGCCACTTAACAATTTTGGTAATACTTATTGTGTGCTTATATCCTCTTCTGAGTACCTTATGTGTGTGTGTGTGTGTGTGTGTGTGTGTGTGTGTGTGTTTGTATAAACCTCACAACATCCTAGGAAATGGGTTCAATTATCCCCATTTTATACATGAAGAAAGGGAGACATGTTCAAGTTAAGTAACTTGTCTACAGGCACACAGCTCATAAGTGGTAGAGATGGTTGCACCCAGGCCATAAGTTTAGACACTGCATCTTCGTTGTTACTCTTTGCCACCACCTCATGGTCCAGGCCCCTATCTAGCTGTGTGACCCTGGGCAAATTACTTAACCTCTCTGTGCCCCAGTCCCCCATCTGTACAATGGGGATAACAGCACTGGGAAGATTAAAGGAGGTTACGGAGAGCTCTTAGTACAGTACTCGACGAAGAGAAAATCCTAGGGAAGTGTTAGCAACCACATCGATGATGTCTTTCTTTCCACAGGTCCTATAATGGCAGATGCTAAGGGTGCCTCTGAAGCCTGGAAGCAGGTGCTCAGAGGGTCAGGGCAGGCTTCCTGAAGGAGGAGGGGTGGGGTGGCCAGAGCTAAACCTGAAGGGCAAGTTTGGCAGCTCCAGGTGGCCTGGAGGATGAGGGAGGAGTGTTCCGGGCGAGGAGCTGCCTGAGCCCCGGAGGGCAGGGCCATCTAGCCAGCGAGTGTGCTGGGCACAGAGACATAGTGACCAGCTGGGCGAGTAGCCACTGCCCCCCTCCTCCGTGCAGCAGGGAGAGGGTCCTGTGCTCTTCTGTGTCTGGCTTCTGTCTCTCTGTGTCCCTGGCACATCCATGCCACAAATGTTTTCTGAGCTTGGCCCTGCCTGGTTTGGAGTCCGAGGGAAGGAGCAGACCCTTTACTCTCTGTGAGGCAGACGGGGCTGGGACTGGTAGCCCGCTGATAGAGAAGACAGAGGCTCGGAGTGGGGAGGCCACTAGTCCAAGTCTCAGTGGCTCTGGGCCATGACAAATGCAGATCTGGCTGAGCCCAGGCCCTTTCTTCATGTGCAGGTGGAGAGAAGTGTCCTTGTAAAGGCATTCAGTGGGAGTCAGGGGCCGGGACTCCTGGGTCTGAGGGGGGTCAGGGCAGGCTTCCTGAAGGAGGAGGGGTGGGGTGGCCAGAGCTAAACCTGAAGGGCAAGTTTGGCAGCTCCAGGTGGCCTGGAGGATGAGGGAGGAGTGTTCCGGGCGAGGAGCTGCCTGAGCCCCGGAGGGCAGGGCCATCTAGCCAGCGAGTGTGCTGGGCACAGAGACATAGTGACCAGCTGGGCGAGTAGCCACTGCCCCCCTCCTCCGTGCAGCAGGGAGAGGGTCCTGTGCTCTTCTGTGTCTGGCTTCTGTCTCTCTGTGTCCCTGGCACATCCATGCCACAAATGTTTTCTGAGCTTGGCCCTGCCTGGTTTGGAGTCCGAGGGAAGGAGCAGACCCTTTACTCTCTGTGAGGCAGACAGGGCTGGGACTGGTAGCCCGCTGATAGAGAAGACAGAGGCTCGGAGTGGGGAGGCCACTAGTCCAAGTCTCAGTGGCTCTGGGCCATGACAAATGCAGATCTGGCTGAGCCCAGGCCCTTTCTTCATGTGCAGGTGGAGAGAAGTGTCCTTGTAAAGTCATTCAGTGGGAGTCAGGGGCCAGGAGTCCTGGGTCTGAGTGGGGAGGGGCCGGGGGCCTGGATCCTGAGTCTGAGGGAGGAGGGGCGGGGGGCCCGGGCCCCTGGGTCTGAGGGGG